>NC_141025.1:28482500-28642500 GCF_052040795.2 Danio rerio | reverse complement strand
TATATATATATATATATATATATATATATATATATATATATATATATATATATATATATATATATATATATGTATATATATATATATATATATATATATATATATATATATATATATATATATATATATATAATCAAATTACAAGCAGAGATGAATAAAGCAAACAGGCAAATGGAGTCTAACATTATACAGGTACAGAAATAAAATAATCAAATGTACAATACAGCTGTATATTCTTCAGAGTGTAGATAATTAAATATGATAAATTTTTGTTCAAGCAAAAAACGTAATAATTCCTTATGCCCAAATGCTTTAAACTCACTTAAATGTTAACACAGGCCTCATGTGTTTTAATAAGTTGTACCTGGTCAACATCCTGTGCAAAGTGATATAACTATTGCGCATTTGCACATTGCGATATCGATTCAAAAACTATATATTGTGCAGCCCTATTCTACAACAGTTCTGTCTGGTTCTTGAATCTGATAGCCGTGCGGTATTCTGCAATATCAGAATTTGTACAGCCTCCTCACCTTGTGTATTACTTCGTCCACAAAGAGTGACAACAGATCAATAAACTCACTACATTTTGACAAAAATTGCAGCTGTTGGACAACAAAATGTACTTTTGAGGCTTTTAAGGCAAGAATGTAGTTGTTTACACTGCATCTTTGCAATTTATTTATAAGGATAGTGCCTATTTTTGCATATTTTGAATCTCTGAGATACAGCACGTCGGCATCCATCAGCCTGTCATGGAGCAGAGCACAGACAGTTAATGTTGTCCATCCACTAAATGGCGACAGTGACCACATAATAAGCCCTTAAAGGAGAAAAGGTGGACGTATTTTCAAACTACAGCTGATCAAAACATTATAAAATTGGTCAGTGACATTCTAAGTCAATCTCTCTCTTTATTATGTTGCAGTGTTGTATTTATTCCATGGTAATATTTGCGATGCTTTGGATTTATCAGGGTTAATTATTGTGATATCTCGATTGCAAGAGAGAAATCCTGGGAAATTTCATGCCGTTCAGCCTTATAGTCTTAAAATGTAAGTAAAATCAGTTGTTTTGTCATCACTTTAGAAATTACGCTAGAGAATCATTCAAATACTAGCTCTAAAGTGGCGTTGGTCAATTAGTAACGGCTTGTGCTGTTCTTACGTCAGCTGCAGATGTGTATAAATGGCGACAAAAGGTAGTTCCCCGCACAAAAGGATTTTTGAAACTCTCCACGTTTGATTTTCTTTTTTATACACATAATTATGCCATCAAACGGTTGTAAAAACGCAATATTACACTTGTAGCAGTGTGATATGGCTGTATATCAGCACTGGTGGGTGTTACTCATGTGATATTGCTCATATACAGTTAAAGTCAGAATTATTAGCCCCCCGTTTAATTTTTTTCTCTTTTTTAAATATTTTCCAAATGATGTTTAGAGCAAGGAAATTTTCACAGTATGTCTGATAATATTTTTTCTTCTGGAGAAAGTATTTTTTGTTTTATTTTGACCAGAATAAAAGCAGTTTTTAATTTTTAAACACCATTTTAAGGTCAATATTATTAGCCCCTTTAGGGGGCGATCACACCAGACGCGTAGCTGCGTTCCAAAAACACGGGGCGCACCACACTGCCTTTTTGCTGACAAGACAAAAAGGAGCATGGTGCGCTTTTTTATTTCGCTAGGCATCGACTGAATCAGCTGGGTATTGTTCAAGAATGTTGCTGTTGATATTAATATAATTTTTAACAATTAATAATACTGTGCACAAGGGAAAAAACGTGAGGCATTTGTTAACAGGCTCTGTTAAACAGAAAAAAAACAGTGGGACTAATAATTCAGGGGGGCTAATAATTCAGACATATATAGTATATATACAAAATAACAAATTTCTACTTCTTCTGCATGCACTCAAGAACTTCTCATTCTTTCTTCAATATAATTCTTATTTAAGCAGACAGAGGCATGCAGCTCTCTAATGTGAGGGTTAAATTCCAAGTGAAATCTGAACTTCAATCACTAGTGTTCTCTATGAAGAATATAGTCTGTTTGTGTCTGAGCTTGTACCCGATGCACTCTGGAGTTTTCTAAAGCAACACAGAGACAAAAACTGTCCTCATCAAATCTGTCTCTCCACACAAAATTACAGTGCCCACTGCATGTCTTTCCACATTAGGAGCATGACAGCATTTTTTTTATTTAATGCCTGTGAAGGTTTGCAAAATTTAAGCAAAAATTAGCAAAAGGATTTTAGCTTTTTAGCAGCTTTTAGAAATTTGCCCTACAGCCTCAGTTGCACCATAAATTACATTTTCCCCACCAAAATCAATAAATTAGTAAAACACAGAAGACAAATCTAAATGGAACACTATGCAACTTTCTCTTGAGGCTACCGCTGGTGGCTGATAAGCACATTTGTCTGTTATCAGTGTCAAAAAACAAAAAAAAAAAATATTGTAGTTGCACGTCGATGTGGGCTGTGTATTAAGTCATTTGTTAACTAATCTGACAGGACACCTCCTTTCCAAACCATGCCTATAGATCAATAAAAGTAGCCTGGTCAACAAATATCATCATGTGGTTTATTTATTGGTTTGCTATAATTGAAACAAACAAAAAAACTGTTACAAAAGAACAGTAGTACATTAGTCGACTTTTTTGCCATGCGTAGTTCGCATGTAGCATTATTTACAAATGGTGTATAATAGAAAATATGTTGTCAGCACAGTCATGCAGCCATAATGTCCCAAATAGCTTGGGCATTAACATATTTTTAACAAGCTGTAAAGTAAGAGACTTTTAATTTGAATAACAGACAATAATTTGTTTTGTGTCAAAACAGGCATGATATGCAACTGGCAGATGGTTACAGCCAGGGATGGGTAAAAATACATTGAAATGTATTTTAAAATACAATACATCCATTTTAAGTGTATCAAAATTAACTACAAAATACAGCAGCCAAAACAAGTATCAAAATAAAATAAATCCTTCTATCAACAGGTCTATTTGATCAATCTCTTCTCAGCACTCTTTCACTTCTACTGTACATTATAGGAGAAAGTCATAAAAATGTAACTTGTGTTTCTCTTAGATTTTAATATAGATTTTGTACAAATTTCATAGTCCTATCTTCAAGATTATCTGTTTAATCACTGTAAAAACCATTTAGGACAGATAACAAGATGGAATATAGTACTGTATCTCTCTCTATAGCGCTATCTATTGTGAAAATTGCCACCATCTCTTAACAGTCTTCCATTTTAAAAGGATTCTATATGAAAAGGTTATTAATTTTTTTTGTTTACATCATTTCTTAAATTAATCTATTTTTTTGTGTGTGTGTTTTGTTTTTTGCAATTGAAATCTGTAAAAATGTAAAATCATGATTTCTGAAATCTACTAAAATGTCCAGTTTTAGTCATTTCCATAAATCATGTTTTATTTTTTTATTAATTGTTTTTTGCGCAATTGCACTCCTCAATACACAATATAAAACATGATATCTGTTTTTGCTGAGTTGGGAGCTTTTGACCAGTCTGTAGACTGGAGTATTATTGAATATATTTAGTCTAAAGTTTGTAATTAAAAATGTACAAAAAGAGCACCTGCAGATTAGTTACTGGCATTTGAAACAGCCAATGAAGTCTTGTACGACCCGCCACTGTAGGACTTTTTATGTTGTTTGTCTTATATTCCTATATTCAAGTCTTATTTTGACTTGCTTCCAAATCTACCCCTGCAATTTGTCTGTTACTTTCTTTAAATGTGATGCATACCTTCCATCCATACGCCAAGCATGGATCAACTTCTTTAATATTAATACATTTTCTAGCCTTGGCAAACGACTGAGAAAACACCACTATCAAAGGCCACAATTTTATGATGTCATCATGTAGACGTATTTTATAGTTTTTTAAAAATACAAAAATACAAGACAATAAAGTATATTGGGGGCGAGGCAGTGGCGCAGTAGGTAGTGCTGTCGCCTCACAGCAAGAAGGTCGCTGGGTCACTGGTTCGAGCCTCAACTCAGTTGCCATTTCTGTGTGAAGTTTGCTTGTTCTCCCTGCGTTCGCGTTGGTTTCCTCCGGGTTCTCCGGTTTCCCCGACAGTCCAAAGACGTGTTACAGGTGAATTGGGTAGGCTAAATTGTCCGTAGTGTATGAGTGTGTGTGTGAATGGGTGTGTAGATGTTTCCCAGAGATGGGTTGCGGCTGGAAGGGCATCCGCTGCGTAAATACTTGCTGGATAAGTTGGCGGTTCATTCCGATGTGGCAACCCCGGATTAATAAAGGGACTAAGCTGACAAGAAAATGAATGAATGAATGAATGAATGAATGAATGAATGAATGAATGAATAAAGTATATCAATACAAAATATTAAGCTATTTTCTTCAACCCTATCAAATTAGAATGACAAAATACTATTTTATAAATGCTAATACAAATTTGAAATACATGTATCATAAAACTGCCCATGCCTGCATACAGCCAATTTCAAAATACATTCGAATTACAAAATACATTGTAATTATGTTCTGTAACTGAACTGTTGTTCAATTCGCTTCAAATAATATTAATCGATTGAATTGGCATTATCAGTGGTTATCAGCTGATAGATATGGGCCAGTAGGGGCCGTCTTATAATTCATCTACATGGTTAATTAGCTATATTAATAGAGAAGACTCTAGATCCAGATCTGTGTTTACATTACTCTGACAGTTGGGTTTAGGGTTCGGATAAACGTTAAAATACCATTATTGGGAATTTGAATAAATAATAAAAATAATTCTGGTTAACTTCCGGGCGCAGCCGTATGTGATCTATAGCTGATTAACCATGTAGATGGATAATAACAACCTTCTGAGCCTTCTAGAGTGCTCCTACTGGCCCATATCTATCAACTGATAACCACTGATAATGACCATTCAATCGAGTAATAACATTCGAAATGGCTGGTTTCAGGGTTTTGGTTGTGACTGCTAAGTAATTGTAAAGTTCACTGACAGCGAGCCGCCTGTTGATATTTCAGCTGACTCTTTTAATAATGATGACAGTTAAATTGGAAACCATGAGTAATTCACAGTATGTCATTTCCATGTACTGAACTTATATTATTGAGCCAAGAATATTCTTGATTATAATAAGTTTTCATTATATGGAATATTTAAGAATAAGCAAGCATATTTTCATAAAAAAATGGATTTGAAGCTTTTTATAGTCACATTAATTTTACTCTGAGTACAAAATTGGGCCTCACTGCCAAAAACGTGCTACTGTTTATCTTAGCATAAATCAGAAGTTGCATCAAATAAGATTCATTCCAATCAATTAACAAACATGGCATTGGACAAAATCAATTTATATGGCCAGGGAAAAGAAAGCTGTGACTTGTTAAATCATTTAAAGATCAGTTGGTTTTAGGCGTCCATAAGAAGCCAGTTTTTCTAGTCCATAGCCATCTATTATGTTGAAATGCATGGAAAGGTTGTAAATTGGCTCAGCCACCAGCACAGGGCACACAGACTGTCAGGGGGAAAACAAAACAAATAGACCTGCATCACTCAGTCCACATGGGACAATCCAGCTGAATGGACATACACACACACACACTCACACACAAAACAAAACCAGAATTAATATTTTACAATGACCAATAAACTCTCGTGGTACTCCATGCCTGCCCGGACAAATACATTATGTTCTCGTCTGGGTCAGTTCAGGTTACGGCTCTGTTGACGAGTGGCCATATAACTCACCGTTCAGTGACCGCAGGGAAACCCTGTGTAATACAGCTAAACTGCCATTGCTCACAACACAGATCAGAGCACACGCACACAAAACCTCCACAGAGTAATCACAGAAATGGTCCAGAATGAAAAAGCGTAGATAGATTTATGGCCATATTTACTAGTTGTCACACTAGTGTCCTTGAACAAGGCACTTAACCCTTGCTTGCTCCAGGGGGACCAGCCTTCTAAGTACACTTTGGATAAAAGCAGCTAAAATGACTAACATCAAACAAGCCAAAAGGGGCAGAGATTGCCATGTAGAAGCAGAGAAGAAAGACAGAAAGCAGATCTCACCTCATAATGTGCCACTCTCTGTGACTCGGAGATGAGCTGAGCGCTGCACACTTTGCAGTAACTGTCTGTGAAAAGCCCTTGATCCACCTCTGTTGACTTCATCTGGGGGAAAAAAGAGATTTTTGCATGAACATATTTCTTAGCAGTTTATTTTACACTTTGTATACACTTCCAACACTAGACGTCCCTTACTGTATATACACTTAAATTACATCACTTCACTTTTTTTGGATGTTCAGATGGTTCGAAATACCCACCCCCACTGACTAAGGTCAAGAATTTGTGTTTTCACACCTCTAGTGTGAAAAAAAAGTCAGGAAAGTGAGTAAGTCCAGCTTTGATTAGGTGGGAGTGTCCAGTAGTGATAGAGGGAAGGGTTTGCATGAAAAGGGGAGTTTCATTACATGCATGATTTTCACAGAGGCAACACAAATACAGATGCAGGGGAGACAGACAGTGACTACGTTTACATGGACATCAGTAATCGAATTATTTGCCTTAATGTGAATAAGACAATAATATGATTAAGGTGTTTACATGAGCGACTTTTTAAATATTTCTTTCAAGATCCCGTTTTACATGTTATAGCACATAATTTGATTAACGTCATTGCATCACCATGCTATCCACATTGCCTCTGGAGTTTCATGCAATTTCGAGTGTTTCATTCTTAATTTGTCGACTTTAACTGCAGTTTGATACTTTCACTTTCATTCAGGAACATTTCATGCATGCTACTTGTGACAAACGAGATATTGAATGCGAGGAACTGCCAGAAGAGTGTAGTTTTAATGGAATTTGATACCGCACGCTGAATGGGAAAACCCTCTGCATTTCCCTGTAGATGCAGAGACTCGTTAGGTGCAGAGAATAGCGTCAAACAGCTATGTGTGGATAGACTATCCTGTCACAAAATGCAGCGAAAATCACACACTGTGAAAATCCTACACTGGGGTAATAGATTAATAAGGTGTTTACATGTTTATGTTTGGAGAGTAGCATTTAGCATTAGCATCTTTCAGTCCATAATATTGTAGTGATATTAATGTACTGTAGACTTGGTAACTAAATCTTTTTGACTAAGGTATTTCTTTAAAAACAAAAAGAGTACTGCTGATGATATTAACTAACTTTGGCATCTGAATGAACATAAACAAAGAACATTGATCGTACTCTTATCAAACCTGTAGAAACAAGACAATCAACATGGAATGGAACTGCGTCTTTTTTAAAAAGAAGTCAAGTCTGGATTACACCATTTCCCGAGAGCTCTCGGGTAAAAAAAAAAGTTCCTTACAAATGTATTTTTGTTGCATGTTAGCAGACAACTGTTGGGTTAACACGTGAGCTGTGCTCTCATTGTGAGGAAATGGAAACAAAACCTTTGTTGCAGCACATTTATAAACGCAACACTGACGACCCATGTCTCTGAACAATCCTTCTTTTTCCACTTGTTTTAATTACGGTTGGCAACACAGCATCTCTACCAACTGAACACTGTAACAGGTAAAAACAGTCTTCGAAGCTATTATGTATATCAATGAAGTAGCATCTCATTCACAAAAGAGCATGCTGATTCGTTCAAATCAAGCCTTTCTCACTAATTAATGAGTAAAACTCAAAGACGTCACGTTGAACCAACTGGTACAGACATTCAGTCTCCACGCTGGAATTTACACAATGATCCTATAGCCATGATGTTGCTTCAAAAATTATTTTCAAACCGGAATAACGAATTTACTTGAAATAATGTGAAAAAATTTTGTTTTTAGAAACGTAGGACATATATATGACTGTCAACATCTCAAAAATGTTTTTTGGTGTTTCGTGACCCATTAAGACAAAGCAGAATCCTCTTTTAGCTGTTGTGACTTCAGCTAATTAGTTTTGTCAAACATCCAGCTGTGCAAGAATACATCTTGTCCTCTGACTGAGGAAAATTAAATGTGCTGGCCATATTTATTCCTATCTGATGTACAAATTTTACATCAGTCCATTTAGATAATTTTTTATTGACATTTTTCATGTTTTAGTTCTATCTCTCTTATTTAAAACTCAAAAGTATTTAATGCATTATACAGTTGAAATAAGAATTATATTATATCAAACTGACTAAAATATTAGGTTAAACTTTATATAACTTTAAAAGAATGTATTCGAAACTGGTTTAACTGATTAAAACAAGTTGAAGCAACATAAAAATATGTGTTATTTTGACATTTTGATATTATTTTTTACAGTGTATTTTTTTTTAATTCTATTTTTATTTATGTCTAATAACTATTTTTAAAAGTAGGCTATGAATTCAAAAAGGACTGACTAAAAGTCGAAACCACTGCAGTTTAAGACATACTCTATGGGAAAAGACAGTGCAGTGTCATGAAAACATGTGTCAGATGAATTATTCATAAAGACATGTTGTTTCTGTCACTTTAATTATTTCAGCATGCGTCACACATTAAAACACAGAGGCAGCGCGAGGACATGACGTGCCTCTACTGGAGCTGCATTTCATCCTGAAACACATAATATATAAACACACACTACAGGGGTTTTGGAGCAACAGATAAAAATCTTCATATGAGTTTCATGTGACAAAATACATAAACAAAGTAATTAAATGACAAGCCAAGGCAAAGCACAGGCACACGCTAAAATAAAATACATTTTTGCAGATGTAACTTTAAATTCCATGTGCTTTGAGGATGATAAGTGAACAAGTCAAGGAGCAAAAAAATTCCCATTTATTCCAGTTATTTTGATGCTTGCAGCCAGACACAGGTAGAGCAAAAAAAGCAATAAAGATATGAAATGAACCTTCTGCAATTTCTGTGCAATTTTTCTGCAAAGGAAAAATCTGTACTTGAATTAGAATGTTTGTACAATTTACTTGTGTGTGTCCTGGGTAATGAAGGAACTGATCACTCTGTAGTTGCCCTCTGCACACTCTGCTTCAAAGACCAATTAGAGTGTCTTTATAACTACCAATTACGAAAAGCTTCACGGATGTGGAGACAAGGCTTTAAAAAGCCACCAGTCTGCGTTTGAAAGCAGCTGCCATGCCAGATAGTGAGGCAATGATTTACCAGACAACAGTTTTGTATGAAGGCACCTCCTAGGGAAACTGGTTTCAGGCCAAGGAAAACTGTAATACCTTCATTCGTTTGCATCCCCATTCATCTCATAAACACATGTGGATGTATGCGGTTTGCTTGCTGATACCATATTTGCTCAAGGGCACACATTTACCCTTACACAGGCCTTCCCACACATATAGGACTGTTGGATACTACGTTTCTGTTTGCGTAATCTGTTTTTAGTGTATTTTTTACTTCACTCAAGTATGTGAACAGTTTTTTTTTTATGTGTTTGCTCTATGATGTGAGACCATGATCCTTTACATCTTATCTTCATCTTTTAGTTGCAGAAAAACTGAAATATGTGGCTTCTGGTTCATTTTCTTGCATGTTTTAGTTGACAAAGCCACTAGGAAGTGATGTTTTGTGAATCTGAAATACGTTATTTAGGGTATTTTGTTATTTAGGGTACTGTTGAGGGGTTTTTTTAAGGCCTTCGGCTAGCATTGGCCTGGGCTAGTTTGTTTGATGGCTTCCACACTCCGCCTCTCTTTGGGTTAACAATTGATAGAGTTGGCCTTATTCAGCATATAGTATTGCTGTCAACAATGTTGTTAAGTTACTTTATAAAAGTAATTAGATTTAAATTACTGACTACTAATGGAAAATTGTAATCTGATTACATTCCTAATTGATTAATCAGATTATAAATTACTTTTTTTAAAGTTACAGTACTTTTAAAACATAAAATATAAGAAATACAAAATAAACTGCAGCTCTTTCAGTAATATTCACTTAAAAGAATACAATGGGTTGATAACAGCAGCTATATATTCAAAAGACTTAAAGAGTTCACCCAAAACTTAAAATTCTCTCATCATTCACCTGTTGCAAATCTGTTTTTCTTTTTCTTTTTTTAACACAAAAGAAGACATTTAGAAGAAAACTGGATACCTGTATCCATTGACATCCATAGTATGCAAAAGCACTGGAGTGTTTGGATGTTCTGTGTTTGTCTGAGGTAATTAGTCTACCAAAATGTGTATATTTCATACAAATCAAGTTGACCCGTCAGTTCTCATTGCATGACTCGTGGTTTTAAACTGGTGCGCCTGGAAAATGTAAGTACACACAATCTGCGCTTCGAATATGTGTGTGTAAGCTGCACACCTCCATTGGAAATAACGAACTTGTGCACACAAAACACACAATATATGAGCGGCCCCATTGTCTTCACATTTAGAAGATACATTCACTCCCAATCCTGCACACAAATTTAATTTAGCCTGTTTAGGCCGAGTTAGACCGCCATGTTTTTGGGTCCTGGGGGCCACCTTGGTGATGAGTATTGTTGTAGAACGCTTTATATTCAAGTTCAATGGAACAAGTTGCTCGTTGAGTTAAAAGCTAGGCAAGTTTATTTATATAGCACATTTCATACACAGTGTCAATTCAAAGTGTTTTACATAAACAAGAATAAAAAAGACAAGTTTAAGAACATAAAAAACAAACAATCAAAATTATTAAAAACAGATCAAAACAGATTAAAATGAGTTAAAACAGGTTTTAAAAGTATGAAAAGATTTGAGCAGTCGAAAGTTCTTTAGAAACTTGACATAAACTGCATTTCACAGCAAAGTAATGTCTGTATTTCCACTTGAAGAAACAACTAATCTGGTCAGCAACCATTTCAGCTAGCGTTCTCCAGCTATTTAAAAACCCATGACTATTAACTGACGTAGCAGTAATAAATGTGATTTAAAAGAAGCATTCTTTTCTTCTAAAAACTATGTTTGTACAGTAAGTAACACAATTACATTGACTTTAGTAACTGTAGTCAAATTACAAAAAATTAAAATGCAATTCATTACATTGCTGCGTTCCCCAAAAATGTAATTAGAATACAGTAATGCACCACTGTGGAATGCATTACACCCAACTTTTGTCAGCTTTGATTGGTTATTCACTAACGAATCAGAGCGTGAGAACAAAAACTGAAATGATGTAACCAAGTAAACAAGAAACACAAAGAATAAGCTGGCTGAAATTTTGCTACATTTCTCAAATATTTGCAAACAATATTGGCATCAGCTTGTCGTGCCCCAACTATAAAAAAGGCATCTGCCTGGTAGCATTTTTGTTTTTATTTTTACCTAAAATCTGAAGTCAAATGTACTGTATTATGTACATTTTTGTTAATTTGTAACTCCAATGAACTTCTTTTGAGATGTTGTGACAGATGTTATTTACTTAAAGTCTCAATCAAACCAATTTACAGTAGGCATTTTGAATAGAATTTGAATTTGTGAAGAGCAAAACTTGGTTGTTAACAAAAAAACAAAAAAAAAAACAAATGAATACACCATAATGCAAAACTAAAAAGGAAATTTGTTGAATTTCATCAAAGGTCACTTATTGTTTACAGTCATTTTTTAAGTCTGAAACTTATTTTATGGCATATTCACTTGAAGCATATACTGCTGCAATGAGATGCATTTCCACTGCCTATATTGCATAAGGGTAATATCATGAAGAGAGATAAGAAGAAAAAAAACAGATGTGCTTGAGCATTTTGTGTTTTACTGTTTCACGGTTGCATACATCTTGTGGCATCATGTCCTGTTTTTGGTTCATTTAGGATGTCTTTGGTCCTTGATGCATTCATTTTCATCTAATATTCAACCCCACTAGAGTTCATTGAGAGACCCATGTTGTGGATTCCTTTCTTGCAATTTTGCTCTTTGCGCTTCTATTTATTTTGCACTGAAGCTCTTGTCCGAGACCTGATTAACACATTGGGATTTACTTTTTTTTTTTCATTGCCTGCATATGCAAATGCTAATAACTTTAGTTTCTCTAAGACAGAATAAATAAGCATACTGAATAGGTTACAAATAGGGTTTGTTACACCAATTCATGCATACATATTTAATGTCACTTCATTAACATATTCAACAGATATTTACTTATAATGTTTAATTCAGGGGTGGCACGGTGGCTTAGTAGTAAGCACTGCCACCTCACAGCAAAAAGGTCGCTGTTGAAGTCCCGGCTGGGAAAGTTGGCATTTCTGTGTGAAGTTTGCATCCATCTATCCATCCATCCATCCATCTATTCATCCATCCACCCATTTATCTTCTTAAAATATATCAGTTTTACAATTCAGGCTAATCTTCAGTAGTAATCTCATTCCTATTCTCATATGAAACTCATATGGCTATGCTGAATGTACTTTCTCGTTCCCCCTTGTTTTGCATCAACAAAAGCATGCAGTAACATTGCGGATACCACACACTCTCTTTACCTTAACCCTCTGTTTATGTCCTTAGTTTACCTATCATCTGAGTGAAGGCGAGCTTCTCAGACAAACGTCTGGAGATGCGCTGAAATCGAGACAACAAGTTTGCACAGTTGTGCCTAAAGTTGCTCTGGGCAACAGTTCCAGCAGCATGAGTTCACAGAGATGAGGATGAAAACTGTGAAAGATAACCCGAGCTGCTGCAGAATAGGGGAGAGAATGAAAAGAGGAAACAGAAAGAGGAGCTCATTCCTTCCCTCTCTGGGGTAACTGTGCATAAATTTAGCAGAATAAAATAAGCAAAATGCTATCACTGGAGCACAAGCACCATTTCTCTGATGAAGACGCACACACAGCACACATCTAAGAAACAATTGCATTATTAATCAGTCTGAGGGTTGCTAAAGGAGAGAGAAAGATGAGGATGACAGGGTTGAGGAGTTTTCTCACTCGCAAATGCAGTGAGCGTTTTCCATTATTGCCATGTGAATGCGATTAAGAGAACTTCATATAAATTTACCCAATTTTCTTTCCTTTAATATAAAATTACTCTATTTTCTTTCTTAATAAAATGTCTCAGGATTTATTGCACAGAATTCATCAGGGCAAGTTACTCAAAAGTTTGTTTTCTGAAGCATCAATCAAGGACTGTCTTTGCCTCTGTTGCTGTTAAACCACATGTATAGCAGATGAACGCACAAGAACAACTATACAGAGTATGATTTTAATCTCTTTAATCTCTCTTTTAATCTCTTACAAAATTGGCTTTTAAATAATAAACTATTGCTTAATAAAAAGTCATACATTACATCGTGATTTTTGGTTCCAGACAAAAACTTACTTTCAAACGAAAAAGGTACTCCTATTCTATATTCTATATATTATTTATGTGGTGATTTAATTCACTGATCTGTACATTGTTTTGTATATGTATTAGGGATGCAACGATTCTCAGTAAAAACATCTATTGTCCCGTTGTCCTCCTAAGGTTTGGTGTGTCCTGTGATGTAGAATATGCATTATTAATATATATATTAATATATATATTAATATATATAATATATTAAAAAAAACTCTATAAAGCAGATCTGCCTTTGTTCTTTTCCAATTACCTTTTACACTCATTGCACATGCTAAGACCTTTCCAATCACCTCTTAGTATGTAAATACGTTGTTGACATCACATACAGCAGGGGCCTGTTTCAGTAAGGAGGTTCAAACAACTCAGACTTTAAACTAGAACTCTGAGTTGATTTACCGAGAGATTAAAAACTCAGAGTTTTCGGTTTCAGAACAGCTGATCTGAGTTGGGTCAATCAACTTCGAGTAGACCAACTCAGAGTTAAGCGCGCACACTGTGACTTTAAAAAGGCATTATCAATGGAGCGCAGACATTACGAGTGACTATGGCAATATCTTATAAAAGAGATCACCATTTCTTTCTCCAGTTGAACATGATGTTCTCATGCAAAGTTATAGCAAATATGAGTGTATATATTTGAAAAGAAGCAACCATCAGTGAAGAAGAGACAGTTAGCGTGGGAAAACAGCTGCTCAAGTTAATGCCTAATTTCACTTTTTAAGTATTTAAATATTTAAGTATAATAAAATAAGTAATGTAATTTGTGACGTTTATATTTTTTTTCTAAACTTTTTTTATACATTTATTAGTTTTAAATGATTTAACAGTGCACTTGTGTGTCTGCCTTTTTTATTGATCAAGTGATAGAGGTTAATATAACATTTAGAAGGTAAGCAGTACTAAAAATAATTTTCAGAAAGAATAATAATTCCATTAATCTAGTTACAGTGCATGTCGAAGGTGAATTCAATTTAATTATTTATTAAAAAAGGATAAGCCATTCTAGTACAGTTCTTCTGTGTGTGACTAAAATGTAGGCAATAGCTATGTTTCCATCCAAATATATTACATAAATTTATGTGCAAAACTGGAATATTGCATAAAAAATGCAAATAAAATTCCATCCAACGAGTCAAAGAGAAAAAAATGGTCACTTCCTGATTAAACTGGCACCAAATATCAACAATAAAAACAGAATTTACTGTGGTAGAAGAAGCTGCGTCAATTAATTCTTTATTTAGCCTAATTAATGTACTTGCGCCTCGATGTCAGAAGACAATGCTGAAACACAATGAACACGTGGGGGCGTCTGAAGCCATGAGACGCGGAGACTCTTGACACGCACCAGACGTTCGGAGGTAATTAATAATATACACTAATACTGAAACAGTTAAGGCATTTTAGAATGACTAAAACAATATTTAAGATATGTTACAGTGTGCTCAGCCTGCTGGTTTGTCCATTTACACACATTTTCATTATCATATGATCATGATCTTTTTTTTAATGTACATATACTGTAATTTGTTCAGTAAAAGTGTTTCCATCGTAGTTTATGCGCACATTTTCTATCGAATAAAAGTTTATCCTACTCAGTTATGCGCGTTTTTTATACATATTTTAAAAGGTGATGTGCATCATGACGTTTCTATCAATCGTTTTTATGCACGTATCCAAAATGAGCATTAAAATAGGTGGGTGGAAACGTAAGGCTAAGACGAGAAATACCGCTTCATCTTTAAAAAAGGGGAGGAGACAGACAGAAACTCTGAGTTTAGAGAATAAAACCTGCTTCTGACCAGGTTAGATTCACAGAGTAAGTTACCACAGTAACTGACTCTGAGTTAAAGTTACCTCTCTTTCAGAAACAGGCTTGACTTACCCTGCTTTCTTGAGTTTAACAAACCTGCCATTTTGAAACGGAAAACCCAGAGTTTCTCTCATTTCAGGGTTAAAATACTCTGAGTTTTCAGTTAACCTCCTTTCTGAAACAGGCCCCAGGTCTGTTACTTCAGTCTCGTTCCTGTTGGGACTTCTTCAGCACCCGATCACTCCCGCTATTTACTCCATTTACCCGCTGTCTGCTAAGAACAGTTTTCCTCTCGATGTAGCATACTGTTCCCGTTGAATTTAGAGAAAAGAGCCGAACGCTCTCTCTTTGCTTAAGTTTCATTCACTACGATGGTGCTGATAACGGAGCTCTCTGGAGTCATAATAAAATCTTGAAGAAATTATAAATAAAAATGTGTTTTTGCAAGCATAATGTAAACAGAAGTAATTTATGCTTTAAAAGTGCTCAATTATTAAGATCTGATGACATAATTATTATTTGCATAATTAATTGAGACTGAGAGTTCTATTCGCTGTAGACAACAGAGGCCGGTTTTGTCAGCTGTGGAACTTCAACCTTCTAAAGGAGCTGCTGAAACAGTTCTACACCTCCATCATTGAATTAGTCCTCTGCACCTCAATAACTGTCTGGTTTAGCTCAGCTACCAAATCCAACCTCCAAAGACTACGTCAAATAGTTCGGACTGCTGAGCGAATCACTGGTACAACCCTCCCTACTCTCCAAGAACTGTACTTATCCAGAGCGAGCAGAAGGGCAGCCAAAATCACTCTGGACCCCTCACACAGCACACTGCCTCTTTGAACTTTTACCTGCTGGTCGACGCTACAGAGCACTGTGCACCAGAACAGCCCTACGAAGAAACAGTTTCTTCCCTCGGGCAATCAGTCTCATGAACATTTGATGATAATAATTGTGAAACAAACATCACTACTTGCTATACGCTTTTATACACATATATACTTATTTAACAACATACTTTACATTTTGCACATAACAACTGCACATATAACATTGTATATTGTAATACACCCTTACATACACTTGTCAAATTGTATATTTGCATTCCCTACTTTCTTCTAATTTTAAAATATATTTATTATCTGTTTTTAGTCCTGTCTCTGCAATTCTGTTGCACTGTAGAAGCTCTGTCATTAAAAAAATCTTTATTTGTGTGAACATACCTAGCAATAAAGCTCTGAATGATTCTGATTAAGTGGTTGTGATTAATTGTGGGACCCCCTTGAAAACGAGATGGTACAACTCAAGGGGTTTATCCTAATGAATAAATATCAATCCAAATAAAAATAAATGACCAAACAACAAGGTTAATCAAATGAACAAGGTTTATAAAACATTCTGAAGCCTTTAAATGGCAAAAAAAGACATATACAGAAATTTTGTTTAAAAAAAAAAATACAATATCTGACTGATCCCAAATGTTTAAAAATTTCATACATATCATTACATTAGTTTTTAAACAAATCATCACCTAAAGACTAAATAAAATGACCAGAACTAAACATCCATCCATCAATCAAACTCGCACACTAAAAGCATTGGACCAGAAAACATGAAACACTAGCAAGTAACACTAAGCAAGTGCCCGCAGTGAGGATCATGCATGAGAGGCCAGTGCAGTGGGCGGCCCTGACAAATGCTCCTGCTGTCAGAGGTGTGCTGTAATCAGTGAGGGGAGGTTCTGAGCTGGACGCCTGCTGCTTCAAGGTCTTCCTCTTTCACCACCACTGCAGACTCTCTTCCTGAACTCACAAGCTCTCAAAAACAACAGCAAATCACAAACTCTGTACCAGCTTGGCGCTTTGCTTCCTTTGAACTTGACCCTATGCACTCTTCCTTATGTAATACTCATCGAGTATATTGGGTTTAAATATTCTCCTGAGATTTACAAAAGGATGCAACTAGGCAAAGAAGCATGCTAGCCCAATCAGAACATTTCCAATACCTGTTGGTACTTCAAACAACCACATACATAAACACACACATGTTGGTATTAGTGGTTAACGAGAACTCTCCATAGATATACCTATTGGTTAATTACAGTAAAAAAAAACGTGTATTACAGTATAAGACCCAACTCCCAGCCCTTAAAGTAAACCTGTTGCAAAATTTTAATATAAAAACACCCC
Source organism: Danio rerio (assembly GCF_052040795.2). Taxonomy (NCBI): domain Eukaryota; kingdom Metazoa; phylum Chordata; class Actinopteri; order Cypriniformes; family Danionidae; genus Danio; species Danio rerio. The sequence continues at coordinate 28,625,167 of NC_141025.1, read as the reverse complement.
TTAAATATGATTTTTAAGTGTTTTGAATTGCGAGGACACAAGGTATGTTCTTATAAACCACCTTATTAAAGTGAAGCTAGATCATTGCCATGTCGTCATACAGATTTCTGTTCCCTGTAAATCACCAAATATGTTGGGTTTTGATATTTTATAGGAACCTCCCTATAAATGTAATGCTTATTATTTTACTGTAAAGACTGTATATTCTGTCACCTTACCCAAACCTACCACTAGATTCATCCCTCAAAGTAAACGCTTAACAGATTTACATTTTCAAAATGCCTCATTGTGTATGATTTATTAGTCTTTTTCCTCATGGGGAGCAAAATTTTGACACCTCAAGGTCAAAAATGACTTTTATTTCCTTACATGTGGATAGTTGGTTTCGAAAACATGATGAATACCAGGACCACACACACACGTGCATGTGCACACACACACAAAAGCATGCACACACGCATCAGTGCTGGTTGCTGAGTAATGTCCTCTTGTCCTACTTGAGCTCATTAGCATTCTAAAGCAACACATCTCAGTGCACGAAGACAAGCTACTGGAATCACAAGGAGTGTGTCTGTGTGTCCTCTGCTAATAAGAAGACTAAGGCAGCAGGTGGCTCTGGAGAAACAACTCTTGCGTTAGAATGCCTTAATGCAAAGAACACAATTAAATGAACAATAAAACAGTAGTTGTTGCTGCAAATGATCATTGTGACCAGTCATAAGTGAAGGAAATATTGTTATCGCCAAACACATCCACATTTTAAGGTCTAGTGAGCAAACAATCAGTTCTTGTTGATCGTTGTGACCAGTCAAAAGTGAAGGAAATATTGTTGATCATCACCAATAACAGCCACATATTTAGGTCTAGTGAGCAAAAAAACTGTTATTACAATCACAGTTGGATGAAGGAGAAATAGAAAGGCTGGGCCAAATTATTAGGCCAGGATCACTAGGTTAGAAAATCTTTAAAATGGCAAAGCTTGCGATTTTCTCCTGGTCAGCAGTTGTGAGAATGTACCATTGTTTTAGGTGTTGGAAGTCCTAACACTTATAAGCGGATGAGGAAAACAAATGTCAGCCCATCTGGTCCAAGCCAACAAATGGTCTCCTCTTTCTCATTTAAGCTCAATTTGAATGATGGTTATGGATAGAATATATCATAACATACTGTAGTACATCAATGTCTTCTGGATATGGGGCTCCAAAACCACAGACCAATAGTAGTGCTTTTGATAGCCCTTTTTCACCGTCTAATGTGCCTACAATGGATCTACTGTATGTATGAACTAGGCCCTGGAGCGATAAAAAAAAAAGGTTGCCCCTATTTCTTTTACATCATATGGATGGCTAAGTGCATATATACCATGTAAATAGTCAAGCGGTGGCACCAGAATTCACTGCAAGATAACAAGGATCTGGTGGAAAACATGTGATGCTCTGGGCAATGTTCTGCTAGAAATCCCTGTTCTGGCTATTCATGTGCATATAACACCATTGCAGATGGGGTACAACCCTTCACGACAATGACAATCCCTGGTGGAAGTAGGACATCCTCTTATAGCAAGAGAATCCACTCTGTCACACTGCAAACATTGTTCAGGAATGGTTTGAAGAAGAGTTCAAGATGTTACCATCAGCTCCAAGATCAATTCAACTGTACGGGACAAACAACTTTGTCTGCTTCCCACATCTTAAGAGTCAGATACAACCTTCTGGAGTCCATGATTCTGTGGTTAGTGCTGTTTTGGCAGCATGTGGAGGACCAACAACATATTGGGCACTGACTACCAGATACCTTCAGCCCTCTAATAAGGATCTGATGTGCATCCCCAAATTAAGACTTAAATATAGGGGAGACCATGATTTCTGCATTGCGGCTCCCAGGCTTTGGAACACCCTACCACCATCAATAATACAAGCCTCTTCCCAGCTTTAAGACTAGACTCAAGACTTATTTGTTCTAAAAGGCATTAGGCTGTTAGGAGGTATGTGGTCATTCTGTTGATTTGTTAAAAAGCATTTTGGCCAACAAAAGTTTTAAAAAACTGTGCAAAATAAATAAAATTGCCATTGTCATTGAAAGGCAGTGTGAACATTTTTTTTCATATCAATCTTAAAGTGTTAGGGCGCAATCACACTAAGCTATCCGAACTGTGGCCAGGTGAATTTGAGAAGTGTGAGTGCTTTGCATCTAGCTCAGGCACAATTCAAGGACAAACGTGCTTTGGCACAGTTCAAGGATTTTATTCAATTAATGCATGAAAGGTATTAAGCAGTATTTATTTGCTAAATTACTACAGTACTTCTGTTTTAAGGTAACTGTTATAACTATCTGTTGTTGCCCAGGGGTACATTTTTGAGAACTGAGAAAAATGTGCTTGTGGGTACAAATGGCTGCATATTGTGCGTAAAACCAACAATATGGGGTGATACAGCTGACTGCTTACTGTCGTAAGGACAGCTTTTCCAGTGTTAATGGTTTGCTCGGTAGCCCAAAAAAACGTTGTTAGACTTGGTATGAAGAGGAGTGGAAAAGGTTCAAGTTCCGTGAAGGACGGTTCCATAATCCTAGTAAAATGATATCATGCTAATTTGATTATGAAACACTATCGGTTGGGTTTAGAGAAGAGCATGGGTCTGTTGACATCAAGTTGAAATATTATGCATGACGACAAGCTCACTGGATTCTCTCAGACACACTCAAGAAATATGTTGAGATTGGAAAAAATATATACAGCGGCCTGTGGAGAATTTATAAGGGCCTATTCACACTATGCTATGCGAACCGTGGTCAGGCCCATTTCCCGGATCGTTTGAGAGGTGGGAGTGCTCTAAATAAAAAAAAGTTCATTTGGCCGACACTGGCCCGGTTGGAAAAGGTGTGCCAGTGCGCGGTTTACTTGGGCTTTGGCTCGATACGCTTATAGTGTGAGTGCAAAGCGCTCCTGAGCCCGAAGCTGAGGACGAGACATTTATGGGACTGTTTTGTACGGATTTATTAATCATACTTACTGTTCAATGAACGCAAACTGTCGTAGACTATTAAAGACGCAAACCCCTCAATGCACAACAGCTGCAACTTCAGCAAACCTCCTAATTCCTGCAGCACGTGGACTGTATGGTTGTTTATGAGCGTCAAAAGTGACTGATCTGTTTGCCGAAATATTTGACTGGGTGTCACTGCTTATCAAATTACTAAAACGATATAACTAAAGAAATCCCCACTGTGCTGAGCGAGAGTGCTTCTCTACTGAACAGCGCATCATCGATGACCTAATCGTACCAAGGCCGAATGTAATGTGAGTGCGGGCCATGGGGGGAGACAGGAGGGGGGACAAGTGTGCTTTGACCCGGTTCAAGGCAAGTGTACATAGTGCGAGTACGCCCTAAGAAATGGCATGTATGAGAAACTGTGGCGCAGTAACGCATTTCAGATTGTCAAAAATGTACAAAGCGTCCTCCAGTGAATTTGTGACAACAAAAAACTCAGGGGCTATGTGAATTTATTGCTTGTCAAAAATGTAGTCCTGGGAACATATCTCTAATGAGCCTGGGTTGGTTATATCCCCTTCATAATTCAAAAGATCAGCGCACTATTACTTTTAGTCACCTAAAAATTATTGTTGAAAAAAAAATTAACCAATTTTCGAAAATAATTTATTGTGCTTACATATTTTACAATGTAATTTATGTGTCTATTGGCAAAACAGTCTATATATTTCTAATATGATGGTTTTATGATTATCTTTCAATCCTTGCTGAAATCAGGAAACTTGCATTAAAATACTTTTTTTTTATTTGAAACAGAAATCTTGAACAAGATTGTATATGTCTGTAGTGGCTGGTTTGATCAATTTAATATTTTTTTCAAAGCATTAATACTTGTTAATAATAATAATAATAATAATAATAATAATAATAATAATAGGAAATTTTATTAAAATAAATTAGAATACTTTTCTAACCTATATTATTGGTCTGGCTAATATATTATAAACTTTATCCTAGTCCAGCTTTACATTATTTACTGATAAGTTCCATACAGAAATAGAAGCTTCAACACAGACATAACACAATAATTAGGACAAAAGCTGAGAAAAACATTGATCACTATTAAACTGGATTTAAAGTTTGGGCTTGAATAGTGTGCAATATCAAAACCAAATGGCATGAAGCTAGTACTATACGTCACTTTACATAAGTTCAATTCAGAACATCCCTTAAGTAGCTTTACAAACAGCCAAAAAGAAAACAAAACTTCAGGGCAACTTGCATGAGCTTTGTTCCCTTTTCCCCTAAACAAAATAACAGGCTCCGAGTAGCTCATCAAACTGCGTAAACAGGACTGACAGAAGCAAACGTCTCAAGAAAATAAAATGAAAAATATAAAAGAAAGAGAAAAGAGAGCCTTGCACTGCTCTGCGTCTGCCCGTTCTCCTCTGCTAATCTTTCTAATGTTGTGTTATATTCACATAGTTGTTTAGACTCCCTGACAGGGCTTTGAAACTTCCCTCTGAGTGCTTATGGATAATTCAGAACCTGTGTACAATAGTGAGATAAATAATGAGAGAAAAAAAGATGCTGCTTGACTTCTCGCAAACAGCAACAGCTTAATATGCCAAAACCCCTGACCCCCGAAATAAAGCGACAGAGGAGATTCTTTTACACAGCAGATGTTTCCATGCACAAGAACAAAGTCTCTCTCTTCGCAAGACTCATGAATTTTGAATGCTCCGTGGACATGGGCTGTTATGTGGATAGTACAAAATGCTTTTTCCACCAGCATCCTGCAGAAGACAGTAGTGTTATGTGTCCAGGGGATGTGAAAAACATCTGCTGTCATGTGCAGAGGAGCAAGGAGATGTGATCGAATTTATTGTAGCGTGATGAAAGAAAGCGACCTGTTCCTGACAGCAGATAATAAATTTGTCACGGTGGGTGATTATCGCAGAGTAAATTAAGATGGCTTTATGTAATATTGTGGCCAACCCACCATCTAACTAATTTAAATGCATGCTGGGGGAGCTGGATCTGTTTGCAATCAACTAACAATATCCGATCACATATCTGAGATTTTAAGTGGCGCCTATGGAAGCATGGAAGCAACACAAAATATAATTACTAGTTTACTTGAGGGAAAAGCACCTGGAGAAATTATCCACTTATTTCCCTTCTCACCTTTGCAAACGTGATGCTGTTTCAATTTTCAGAACAAGAGCATTGCTCATTGCTTCTTCCCTGTGGCTAGCTGAAGGTCAAATATCATTATCCTGTTCTATCACTTTAATTGGAAGACGTGCAACATTCAGATGGGCTTCATGGGGGTAAAAAAAAATTAAACTAGACAGACAGGAGTTGGGTGACCCTTGGGGGGCCTGGGGCAATGCTGTAATGGTCTGCCAATTAATGCTGGATCTCAAACTAATTGTATTATTGAGCAGAATATGAATAGTGCATACGCTATACATTTAGACAGTGATTCTCAATCAGAAGACCCAAAAGAAGTATTTATGGGGGTCTCAAGAGAACTTTAAATTACATTTAAATGAAGTTTCACAAACTAATTTCGAGCGGAGCATGTGATAGGACTGACTGCAGCTGGTCCCCATCACTAATCATTAGCTAGCCAATTGGATCATTCCAAATTTAACTTAACTAAACTTCATTCCTTATTTTCTATTTGGAAGACCCCACCCCCCACATCACAACCCACCCTTACCACATACATCCCTTCTTTCCCCGGGTACTCTGGTTTCATTCCACAGTCTAAAGACATCACACAAGTTAAAGTCACAAGCACCTAATATATATTCACACTGGGAAGCTATCGAGAACTACTTGATCTCATATTCCTTCTAATGCTCATTGACCAGGCGGGACCCTTGGGCTCATCTATCTCCGAGCTCAGGGTTCTCTCTTGGGACAGCATGACAAACCTGTTAAAATAGTCAAACATTATCTAAGTGTGAACTCTTGAAATTTAAATACATTTTGACATCTGATTGAAGGTCATGCACAGGATCTTTCAAAATGCAATTTATTCATAAAAACACGTAGCACAGAGTCATTGGGAATATTGGGTGTGATTGGTTTGCTTAATGCTGGTCTGTACTTCTGTTTCAAGTGATTGGTGTGACCCACAATGCCTGCCTTGCATGTAGTCGTGTATTTATACTTCTGCGTTTCTGTTTCTGTTGCTCTGCAATAACACATCCAAAACGCTGACAGTAGGTTTTTTTGTTCATCTTTGTCAAGTTTCTTCGAAGGTGTTTTGTTTTTTCTGAACGCTACCTTAAAACCTCTCAAGGTCCAATGTGTTTTTTTTACATGCATTTTTAAATTCTTTGTGGTCTGAATTTACATAAAACACTTTTTCCTGATTGTTTTTAATGCATAAATAACATATACATTTTTTAAACTTGCTTTGATTATCAGGGAGCAAAAACAACATTTTCTTCCATTTTTGACAGTTAAAAATAGGGTTTGGGACATTTCATATGCTGCAAACAGTTGCAGGATGTAACTGTACGTCTGTAACAAAATATAAAACATTCAAAGTATTTTAAATAGCCACTTAAGAGCTAAAATGTGCTGTCCATGTATGTGGCCACCAAGCCCTAGGAGGGTAATGTGCAAACTCGCTCATTCAAGGACAGGAACAAGCAAACATGCAATATCTTTATTGATATCAAGTGAAAATATGCTGCATAACAGAAAGCCAACTGCCTTCGCTCACAGTCATGTGGCAGAAGGACATTAAGATTGGCAGAAATGTACACATCAAAATTAATTATTTTAAATAAGCAGCTGGTAAAACGATTATAGTTTTAAAAAGTTTCTTGCTTTCCAAGATTGCATAAATTTGAATAAAATAGGAATATACAATAAAATGCCTTTTTTTAAAATATAAATATAGAAATGAATAATCCAAATCTTAAAAAAAGGGGCAGCACGGTGGCTCGGTCATTAGCACTTTTGCCTTACAGCAAGAAGGTCGCTGGTTCAAGTCTTAGCTGGGCTAGGTGGCATTTCTGTGTGGAGTAAGAATGTTCTCCCCGTGGTAGCGTGGGTTTCCTCCTGGTGCTCCGGTGTCCCCCACACTAAAAAGACATGCGTTATAGGTGAACTGATTAAACTAAAATGGCCGTAGTGTATAAATGTGTGTGTGAATGGGTGCTTATGGGTGTTTTCCACTACTGGGTTGCAGCTAGAAGGACTGCTTAAAAATATGCCTGGATAGTTGGTGGTCCACTCTGCTGTGGCGACCTCTGAAATAGAGACTAAGCCGAAGGAAAATTAATAAATGAATGAAAACCTTAAAATCCCATGGACAAATTTTTATAAAAATATCCATGCCAAATTTGGGTGCAAATCATATTTCTTAAAATCCTGATCATTAATTATTCTTTTTTGCTTGAAATCATTTTTCCCCCACGTACAGTATATATAATAACAATAATTATGATTATCAGCGATCTGAAGCCGCTAGATTGCTGATAATCATAACATCAATATCTGAGTGCCTATTTTCACATGTTTTCTGTTATTTTAATAGGTTTGTCCTGTGATGAGTTTGGAGATATTTGGTTATATTTAGCCAGTGAAGTATTTTTGGAAACAACAATTATCAGTTGACTTTGTTAAATTCAATTTTGCAAAAAAAAAAAAAAAAACACCGGAGAAACACAAAGGCACCATTTAAAAGCTCAGGCAGCTGACTGGTTGCCTCACTGACCTATCAAGCAGTGACTCTGGAGGCTGTGCTTGTGCAGGAAGGCACCTTGTAAAAACTGACTTCAAAAAGACTTTGAGACAGCTTAACGATTTAATCACGTACAACAAAATGAAGAGAGCTTTAGTGACAACTAAGGGAGTATTTGCTTAATACTAATTTCTCATTATAATGCCATCAAAACTAGAAATCGGTGAAATTTACACACAAATAGACACCTAAGCAGTGTTTTGAAACACAATCTTTTTTTTTTATCCCCACTGTCAGAAATGTGCAGGATTGTAGGATATTGCAGGAAGCAAAGACACATCTATGCTGCTTTCAAAATTTTATCAGAATAAGGTACCTCCAGAGGCAGGAAAGTGAATCAGATTTAGATTTTGACATGGCATGATACCTTGCCTTGAAATTCTACCTCTGAAGACAGAATTTTAGAGCTTTTGGATGCAGTCAAAGTAGCTCATCAGTCATATAATATACACACATGAATAAGAAGCATCTTCCAGAGACATAAAAAATACAATGCTTTTATAATATATATATATATATATATATATATATATATATATATATATATATATATATATATATATATATTTTTTTTTTTTTTTTTTTTTTTTTTTTTTTTTTTTATCATACAACAAAGTGACCTGAATATTCCTTTTGCACTACACAATATGAAAACATCATTTCAGTGCTGTAATTTAACTGAGCTGGAAAGACACGCATCTCTCTCACAGACCGGAGCTATGACTATCCCAAAGCCAGAGCAAATACAAGAGTAAAATCTGCCTTTATTTAGTTCCACACAAATCTTATTTTGCAATACTTGTTAACTAAAATCATTCCAGAACATTCCTGACCCACAATGCATTTACTGGATGTAAGGACAAAAATTAACCTTGAACAACTTCATCAGTTATGCACTGTGCTGTTTCATTTAGAGCTACCGTTTTTTGCATGTTTAATATCTGCAGGGTGCTTTCAATCACAGCTAAGAATATACACCCTCAGTGTGAAACCACACAACAAACACCTTACACTAGCACTGGGCTTTTATGTGGAATACTGTACGTATTAGAGATTTGATTAAATTAGAAAACTAATTTTCATCAAACTAGGACTCTACAGACTCCACCAACATCTGATAAAACAGAGGAAGGGTTCAAATAAAGGACACACAGACTTATAAAAAGCCTTTCTCTTTTAAAGCCAACAACCCTTACTGGTGGAAAACAGTATATTTAGATAGAAATGTAATTTGTCTACATATTTTACAGAAAAAAATACAGGAAAACAAATTTACTTTCAGTAAATGAGAACATGTTTGTTACATTAGGAAGTTTTGAAAGGTTAGTTCACCTAAAAAATGAACATCATCCCATGATTTACTTACCCTCAAGTAGGCCTGGGTAATTTGGGAACATATATAATTGTAATCAGTTGGACAGATATTGCGATTTTACATACAATTCAATTTTATAAAGTCAAGCTTCAGCTCAATATTGCAGCACACTCTTTAAATACAATGAATACAGCATTATTTAACTGAATTTATAAAAATATATTCATTATATAAGGTGCTTTTAAGCTTGGTTTATAGTTGACACATTAGCTTGAACATCAGTTCGTAAAGGAGTTTATGGAGCATTGGATCCGCTGCGTATCCACTGACATGAACTCCACAGAGAACGAAACTTGTATACTCAGTCAGTCTGTTCAAGAGCAGATGAGTTTTATCTGTCCAAACCAATTCTAAATCAAAGTCCCTGTGGTCTTTGTGTAAACTCACTCATTGCACCTTGTTTGTTTATGGTGGGCTTGATCTGTTTTGTGCTCACTCTATAAGTTAGTAAGCCTATCACACAAAGAGGATTCATGTATTTGCTCTTGGACGGAGTATAAATGGGTTTAAATACTTATACTTCATTCATATCATAGCCTTTGAGATTAAAAGCTTGATTTTAATCAATTTATAATGTCAAATTGTGATTTGATTGAATTTAGATTTTTTTTTCAGGGGTGGGGCTGTGAATAATGGTCTGCTGTAAAGAATAAATGTGTTTTCAAGAGTTCACACTTAGCTGATGATTGATTATAACCAAGTTAGGCATGCTGTCCCGGAAGAGAGCCCTGAGCTCGAAGGTTCTTGAGCCCTGGGCTCCCTCCCGTTTGGAGGAAGAAAGGGGAGCCTTTCTTCTCGATCTCGACAACTCCCCCTTGATAAGAGCTGATGGCTAAAACTTGAATCCTATTAAAAGATATGCTGCATTGTGAGATTGCCTGTATTGCAAAATTTAGATTTATCAATTTACTTGTTGTGCATGTTTTTGGAATGTGGGAGGAAACCGGAGGACCCGGGGAAAACCCATGCAAGCACGAGAAGAACATGCAAACTACACACAGAAACGACCACCGGCCTATTAAAGGACTAGAACCGGTGACGTTCTTGCTGTGAGGCGACAGTGCTAGTCACTGGGCCACCGTGCTGCCCTATGGAGGGAAAGGTGAAGAGGTAGGGGTGGAAGGGGGGATTCTTCAAATCGAAGATGACTGTAGTGAAAAAACCCTGGCTTTTTATTGTGGGTTAGGAATGGCCTGATTGGTGGATCATGCATGCTAATGCAGAACCAGCCGTGTTCAATCATAATCACATTCTCCTCTCGAAATTAGTTTATGAATAAACTTCACTTTGCAAGAAAAATATTTAAACTTTTAAAACCATTTTCTTTAACTTCCAGTAACTTCCATACACCATCATTGTGCTCTTTTGTGATGCATTTTTGTACATTTAGCGCAACCAGCTAAACAGGACTGTGTTTTGTTTGTAACTCTTTAACTTCACACTCAAGATAGGAAAATGCAGTCCTGTCCAGGTGCTAATGCAACAAAGGAAAGAAATAAGGAGAAAACCAAAATAGTCAGCGCTGGAAGTTACACAAATTGGTTTAAAAAGTTGTAAAAATGAATATTATTTTTACAAAAATGCATAAATTCCCTACAGGAGACCATTATTCACTTCTCTGAGCCAAATGAGGCATTTTTATTATTAATGTATGCACATTATTGAATTTCTTTTAGACTGCTGATAAATAATAGCTGACCGTTGCCACTGTAGAGGTGGAAAAGCCCAAGACTTTCAAAATAACTCGAATTCGACTGAAAGAAGAAAGTCATATCTAGCCCAGCAAACAAGTAAACGTCTAATGGACAAATAAACGGAGACAGCTTGGCTAATACAAGACTAGTATTGTATTAGCCAAGGGCTGTCAGTGAAAATCTAATACACTAGTCGTCAAATAGACAGATTAGACCAGGGGTGCCCAAACTTTTTCTTGTAATGAGCCAAAAACCAAACTTGTTTGAGGGCTGTGGACTGAAGTTAAATATACCAAACCGTATAAAATTTGCTCATTTGTTTGATTATTATTTAAAAATGACTAGAAAAAGTTGCTTTAAAACATTTTGAATGATGCAGTATAATTTTTAACATTTTCTAATCAACTTATTATAGTAAAAACATCAACAATCCCATTTATAACATGGATATCAATAATGAATTAACTAGTCGAGCTTCTCCTGCTTTTGCCTTGATTTGCTCACTAATGTCTTGTGCATTGTCCTCTCTGTCAAGTGACAGTATTTACATTTTAAAAGTCCAATTCATATGATATATTTAATTTTAGTAGGCTTTTTTTGTAGCTCCTCAAATAAACAGAGAAACAAATGGGTATACATCAAATTGAAAATGACGATCTCTGTCAAAAGCATTCGCCCCAACCAACTCCCCATCATTCTCCCTCTCTTTTCAGATGGGATGGTGGGCCAAGTTTGGCCCACGGGGCCCTACCTTGGGCACCTCTGGATTAGACAGACTTTATATGTGTAGTCATTCATTTCTGTTTATTTGATGACTAGTCCAGTTTCGACCTATTCTTAGACGTCTATTAGATTTTCACTGACAGCCCAAATGTAGCCTTGTTTTAGCCAAGACGACTGTTTATACGTCTATCTATTAGACATCTTTAAAACAAAAAAATGCTTGCTTTAAGCATGATAACATCATGGGATAATTTCCAACTTTGGGTGAACAAGCCCTGTAATCAGCATATGTGTCCATGATAACAGCAAGTCTGCTGTAAATATCGTTGGGAGTCTAAACCTCAGTTCTGCTATTTAATTCCAGTGAACAGAAATGGAGACAAATGGAGAAAGATAATATCATATCATATCCCTCGGCTTTGGCAAGCCATTTTCCTCTCCATAAGCTTTTTCATAAGAGTGGGCTTTGTCCTTCCCAGTGGAAAAAAATGGTACTGGAGAGGCAATGGGCTGTCACTTCTGACTCAGAAGTCCTGGGAGGCGAATTACTGTATGATGCATGCTCTGGTTATGAAGAGATTTCTTTTCTTCTCATGTTGGAATAAAACCTTATTAAAAGTATGACTTTAAGACTGCTACAGCTCATTAATATGGAAGACATTTGCTAAGATAAACATCATTATATAAACACTGAAATCTCAGTTACTGCTTTTTTTTCAACCAGGAAATAAACAAATAAAGAATTAGAAAATAAACAAGACAGATGAACCTCATAGAAAAGAGCATCTATAAGTATGGGACAAGAGTCCAAACAAATTTGGATTCAAAGGTATTTCTGAGCGTATGTGAATTTACACTAACAGAGCCACCTTGTGGTGCATGAATGAACATTTTCTTTGAGAATCTAAACCAACCACCCACTTAAAGCTGGGTACATTCACTGCCCCAAATACTGAGAAAATGACTTAATTTCAAAGAGAGGCATGGGGTGAATGCTGATGGAAAATAACTTTCAGCTAAGCAAACTTTGAAGTTGTTCTACTCCCTTATCACTAAAAAGCACACTACAGCGGTTCGGACCATGATGCATCTATAATGAATGCACGCAATAAGAGTGACGCTGTTTATATCTCATATTTATACTTCTGCTTATACTGTTTTCAACTGACTAGCTAGGAGGCAGAGAATACTAATTCGTAAACATGCCATAATAACAGAAATTAAAGATGAGCCTCTGTTCTCAACACAGGAAAAACAGTGTCAAGAAAACATCAATAATTCACGTCTTACTCTCACTCTGCTCTCTCCTAACAACTGCTTATTAGCCAAGCTTGTTATGCAGCACAGTAATGAATGCCTTTAAAAATATCCATTTATAATCCTACATGATAATTCTAGAACCTAAAAGAACATGCAGAAGTTCAGTCTAACTGAAAGAGATTGGCTTTACCCCACTAACTAAAGCAAATATCAGGTCTAATTTTGGACAGACAAAGTACATACCCAGGACACAAAAAGAGGGAAGCCACTTATTAAGAAAAGACATCTGCTTTTGTGCACTCCAAGGAATATGAAAGAGAATATTAATGCTACCATTGTTCCGCACAAAGACGATCTGAGCAGCACCTGGAGGAGACTTTAAAGGGACAGTCTCTCTTTCAAAAGGAAGAAAATGCATGCATATGCATAATGTTAGTATGATTATTTAGAAAAATTATTCATAAACAAACTGTCATTTTGTAATTGCTCAAAGAAAGCTTACACACTTGTTTGAATAGTGCTTCATACATACAGATTCCTTCAATTTTCAAAGTAATAAACACAAAAATAATGACAGTTAACAAAACAAAATTAACTGATTATGAAATTATGATTGCTCATGCTGACAGAATGCTTTTTGGAAATAGTTTATTAAACTTACAAGGAGAGTAAAAAGATTAATGTTCTGTTTGTTTTATTTGTATTCAATGTACTGTACAGGACAACCTGTGCCTAAAGAAAACTTGCTTATATGCAAGATCATTCAGACAAAAAGCATTCTGAATAAAACAGCTACTCTAATTTACTTTGAATAATAGGTTGAATTTGTTACATATAAAATATGACTACAATATTTGAGAGTCAAAATGAATTGCTTCTACAGTTACTCAGATGAAGGACAGGTAATAACCCAACAGTTGCCGAAGGCACTACATTAAATCCCAATTTATTCAAGGGTACAACAATCAAACTGCCAGTCTCAGTAAATTACACAGATCACAACAGGTGAAAACTAAGATCAAAGCGCTCTTTACTGAAAACTGTCACTACTGTCTGCATCAACAGGGTTCTCAGGACTGTACAGTAATACATAATTGATCATTAGCAGTAAATGAAACAGCTGTGAGACTGACGAACCGAGATGTACCTTTTCATGTGTCTGTCATCAGTGTTTCCTGTACTGTAGCAACAAAAACCACAAGAAAACGATTGTGTTGTGGTTTCTCTGAGTAAATGCCAAGTATGATACTATAGTTCAGGAGTCCCTCATCATGTAAACAACACACCACGCGACACATTTATAGAGCTAACGTATCACAACGTCATCAAATCTAATAACGTCTCGCATCACCGTATCATTTTACTACAGAACATCTGCTCTGTTAATGTGGCTCGTTTGTTTTACAAGTATCTCCAGGAGCGCACTCGTGCCGATGATTTTGGAGCCGCGCTCGTCACAGCAACACAGACTAGCGCAGACTTTGACTTTTAACAAACATACCTGTAACTCTAAGCTGTAGTCCTCGTGTAAGTGCGTCTGGTACACGGTCAGATGGCGCTGCACTTGGATGGAGAAGGTGTAATCCATTGACTGTGAGAAGAGATGAAGGCGCGTGTGTAGAAGGGATGCTCGTGTTCGGCTGCCTGCGGTCATTTAGTTCAATTGCAGAGCGTTCTCCGCCCCGCGTCCTCCATTGGCTGGATGGCTGAAGTAGTGCTTTTTTTCTGCAGTAGTGGCTTTACAAGCAAGGATGGATAATGACACTACAGTGCATAAATCAGGAAGATTGGAGAGAATGATGCTGAATTAGATGGTTAAATTTATAATTTAACGCGATAATGCGTGTAGAGTTAAAACTGATTATTTGTCATTTTGTAAAAATATCTTACAGTACAGTGTAAATCACTAAATTATCCCAAACAGGCTTGACTTCTCACATATGGTTATATTTTAAAATGTTATTGATTATCATTGTAGGGCTGCATGCTAACTGCCATTGCGATTTTTTGCTTTTCAGTGTAATGCTGTATGAATATAATTTCTCCAGATGACCTAAATAGCTCAATTTGGAAAAATCCATCATTTTACATTAATTGTGATGACTCTGTGGGGGTGTTTATGCATAAAATATAACAAACAAATAAAAAACATAGACAAATACATTGAAGCAAGTATACAAATTAAATAAACAGTTTTTATAGATTTCAGGTGAGTCAAACAGTATTCAAACACAGGGATTGTGTAACACAATCTAGTCATTGCGTAAATAGTTATATATAATTCATATTTAAGCAACAAATATTAAAATCACTTGTGTCCAAGTGGCTTAAAGTCATCTGCCTTGTCTAGACAACTATACTCCCCCCTCAATGTGTCAATGTGTCTATTAAAGAGTCGCACATTGAAAAATCGATGCTGAAACGAAATATTATGGTCTAGCAATCAGTTTGTAATGTCTTTTATGAAACATTTTATGTGCATTAAAGGGATAGTTCACCCAAAATTGAAAATGTACTTATAATTTACTCAGCCTCAAACGTTTCCAAACCTTCATGGGTTTCTTTCTTCTGTTGAACACAAAAGAAGATATTTTGAAGAAAATCTTAAAACTTGTAACAACTGAATTCCATTGTAGGAAAAACAAATACTATTGTTGGTTGGTTTTCAGCATTCCTCCAAATATCTTCTTTTGTGTTTAACTGAAGAAACTCAGACAGGTTAGGAACAAGTAAAGTGTTAGTAAATGATGACAGAGTTTTTATTTTTGTGTAAACTAATCGCTTTTAATATGGTATACCCAAAAATAAAAATTTCCTGTTAATATAGGCCTACCCACCCTGAGGCCAGCCAAGATGAAGGTGACTTTTTTTTTTTTTTTTTTTTTTGATGAACAATTAAAAGGTGGTCCACTATGATATCATATTTTAAACTTTAGTTCTTGTATAATGTAGCTGTTTGAACATAAACAATATCTCTGAATGTAATATGCTCAAATTTCGATGCAAAGGGAGACATTGGCATTTACAGAGTTAGCAAAGCCTCCAGTGAACAAAGTTTTTAGGACTACAAAAAAATGCATCCAGGTTAGTGAGATCCCAAACACTTCAGGTTACGCACATGTGCATATATGCAGCAAAGGGGAATGGCCAGAGGCACTGTAATGTTATAGCAGAGAAAGTTAAAATGCCATCCAAACGCTGCTATGTCCACAGTGCATCTTCTGTTTATGTAATTGGGCTTCCAAAGAAATGACACAAATAGAGAAGTGCTTACAATTTAATTGAATTATGTTCCAGAGAATTATAAAAATATATATAGCTAGCATTTGACAAAGGACTGCTTCCAGAATCTCTCCCATTTCAGTGCTGGATTTAGTTAAAAACTGCTCAAAAAAAGAGCAGCTCCAACCTTAATAGAAGAAGCTGTGGATTGTGAGCCACAACCTGTAAGTATTTTTATTTGTTAAAATTGATCGATTACTGTACATACATAGTTTCTAGCATTAATGGTATGTTGTAACAATGACGTAAACAAGGATATAAACAATGGCAAATGCTTTTTGGTATTGTTAAACAATATCTACACATTCATTTTTGTCCGTCAAACCCCTGTAAACACCCCCAATCTTTACCAGTGCTGCAGTGTCTCTCTATGCAGCCGCTTCTGTGTGTTATAAAATCTCAAATAACAAACTTACAAAAGATATGTGATGTTTCATATTACTTACACATGCTTCTAACCCAAATATATGTGAAAAACAACTGTCAGATTTTATTTTAGAGAGTAGGCATGAGTTTCAGTGTACTCTTCATTTTATATCCAAGTCAGGTCAACTGAAACGGCTACACTTACTGACAGTATTTACACAGCAGAGGCGATCTGCATTTCCAGCACATTACGTTAGTTGACCAATCAGAGTCTTTTGAGGCCGTGCTTTTGGTAGACATAGTAAATATGATAGACGTTTAGATGTATGGAAAAAAAATCTGTGATCTTTTTTTACAAATGAAGCATGAGCACACATTGCTTTGCATCTTATAAATCCAACCAAGCCTTAAAAATACACTCTGGAACACTCTAAGAAAGATTTTTTTTGTATATATATATATATATATATATATATATATATATATATATTTTAATGTAAAACCATGGTCCCTGGTGATTCATTAAACACAAGCTAAAGCACTTTGACAATCATACCAACATATACAGACAAATAACAAGTAATATCTATGGCTCTTGATACAGCGAGGTCTTATGAAGTTAAATGATCGGTTTGTGCAAGAAACTGAACATTATTTACATTATTTGCAGCATTATCAGCTCTACAAGCTCGCCAAGTGGTCTGGAGTGTTTTCATGACAATCTGGAGCACAAGCTTCTTGTTGCATAATGAAGTACACAGGTGCAAGCTCACAGTATTATTTTGGGTGAACTATCCCTTTAAGGCATCATTTAAGTGTTTACCCATGTCATGTGTGCACTTATCACTTGCATGTGCTTGTTATCAGAATATATTGAGTTTCTTTTTCGAAGAATTGTTTATAGTTCCGTCCCAGCATTGGTACCTTCAGACTTAGCCATTTGAGAGCAATTACACATGACATGAAGTCCACAAAGAAAAAGAAATCCTGAAGACTGTGACTCCCAGCGTCCTTGAGCACACAAAGGCTGCATCCAAAAAAACAGTGTGTGAAATGGATTTGTGAATGGCAGTGAATGAAAAAAAAATCAATGCCTATGGGTCACACATGACACTGACAACAAGGTGAATGTGGTTGAAAAATGGAGGTTCATTCCACTTTGGCGACCCCTGATAAAGAAGGGAGTCACACTCTCTCTATACAGGGCTCAGCAGAATTGAGTACACACCACTTTGATTATGAATATTTGTATTCAATTCTCAGTGAATGTAGGCAATCTATTTTGGTGCATTTAAACAAAACAGATTTATTAAACAGATACATTTATTAAAATAATATTGTAGTCACTAAACATATCTAGAAATTGAAAGATAATACAATTAAATTCCAGGAAAATATTGCAAAAAAAAAATAAATAAATAAATAAATTACAACCTACAAAATTTCTCCTCTTTTTTAAATTTGTATTAAATATTTTTCTAGAACATATAAATATATAACATATTATTTAAAATGACAATGATTTATAACAGTTTGAGTCTATAAATGAAGTCTTTTTCATATCTGACAACAGACTAATACAACATTGAATATCTTCTTTAAAAATTTACTGCATGTGCAAGTGTTTACCTTGTCGAGTATCCTGAGGAAAACATGTGTTTTTTTTTTGTTTTGTTTTTTTGACTAAATAAATACATTGACATTAGAAGGAATTTTGATTGTGATTTGAGTTGAAGCCAGGCTGTGTGGGGAGCAGTTCATCAGGGTGACACTGAAGAGAATGTGCCCTTAGGCTAAGCTTGACTTTGAGATCCTGTGCAAAATATCCCCTGTTGTTACCGAGTGCTACAGAACCATTCATCAGATAAATGGCCCCACATCTGTTCACGTCAAATTAAAAATTATTTTTTAATAAAATGGATTCATATTGTGACATAATAGCCCCCGCCACATTTAAACATGCCCAGCTGATTTAGTTAATTCCGCTTGGTTGTATTGATGTTTGCTCATTATTGACATAATTATCTCAATTTACAGTATTCTGTTACAAGCATTTCTTGTCTACATGATTTATTAGAAGTAGATCTATAAGACTGTAAATATACACTGAGAACCATTCCATTCACAACCTGTGGCTGTCAGTGTCATGCTGGTAGACAAGAATGGTTATAGTTTATCAGTTTTATTCAAAACAAAGTCACTTAATCAAAGTGCGGAAGTAAAGGATTGGTGTTAATGCTCTTGGAGATAAACATCTGATGTTAGCGATCTCACTATTTCGTTCATTGGAACATCAGTAGGTGAGTATACAGACACAGTTCATTAAGTCAATGGCAGATCTTCTAGTAAACACTATATAAGTGTAAGCACCTCCCTTGATCAGGGTGAAGGATCCGAAGGCACATAAGAAACATCCATGGGTGAGTTTACAGACACACAGTTCATCAGATAGATGGCAGATCTTCTAGTAAACAGCAGTTAGGAATATCCACTTCCCTTGTTCAGTGTGAAGGACTCCAAGACTCACAAGGAACGTCCATAGAAGAAGAGGAGAAGACGAAGGAGCAAAGATGAAGACAACCATCCAACTTCAATACCGGTTGATGACTGACAGGAGAAGGTGAGCTTATATAGTGTCATTTGATGATGAGGAACGGGTGCAAGTGATTAGAAGGCCAGAGAAGGTTCACAGGATTGGATGGAGTTGGTTTGTGAGGGAGAGCTGTGATTGGGTTAGCAGTAAAAAGCCGGGGATGTGACAGTCAGTCAGTCAGCATCAATTCACCATTTCTAGTAACAAGTTATTCCAGAATTGTGCAAACATTCACTCAACTCCAAACCTCAGCCTGGTTTGTAAGATCATGCTCCAGGTTTGTGATGTGTATATGGTAATTTAGACAAAAATAATTGAAGAAGAACAAGAATAAATGGTGTGTTTCTACAAAATGTGTACCTTTTCTTTACTCCTGTGGTGAGCCAATTTTGTTCTTCATTATGTTTAAATTCATGATATGCTTATCACAAAAAAAGTCACCAACTGGATTTGGCTAAGCATAGGTAAGAACCTCCCATTGGATAACTACAGCATGAATGATTATGTTTTAATCTGTACTGGCATGCATCAAACAAAGAAAACATCTAAGCAGATTGCTGAAACTATTGAAATTGGGTTAAGAAATGAGCGGTGCTGCAGTTGGGCAGGTCTAGGTTCATTAATATCATGTGACCAAATACAGAGGTCAGCTGATTGCCTGAATATACTGAATGACCAGCTTATTCCTTCAATGAATGAATTTCTTCCTTGATGGCACGGGCATATTCCAAGATGAAATTGCCAGGATTCATCAAGCTCATATTGTGAAAAATGGGGTTCAGGGAGCATGTAACATCATTGTAAAAAGTAAAACTGTACCATGCCAACTGTCTGTCGGTGAGTAAACATATGTAATGGATGAAAATACAAAGGCCTATGTGTATAGACATATAATGTAATGCTGTACATTCATTCATTCATTCATTTTCTTTTTGGCTTAGTCCTTTTACTAATCTGGGGTTGCCACAGCAGAGTGAACCGCCAAATTATCCAGCATATGTTTTACGCAGGGGATAACATTACAGCTGCAACCCATTACTGGAAAACATTATGCTGTACGGTACACTGTAATTTGCTTATTTTGGTTGTCTCCATTTTAATCTTTTGTGATGGTGTGCCTGATTCACGCTAAACTAGGTGGGCTGTGTGACGTTTGATTCGTGGGGTGTTCTGGGGGCAGGGTCTGTGTGTGGTGCTGCAAATTATTGGCCTGACAGTGGAAACGCGACATGATTTCAGCCTCACTGCTCAAGCTCTCGGGCGATTGTCCCAGCCCGGCCCGGCCCAGCCTGATAAAAGCCCTGGCTTGCACTGGCCTGACAGTGGAAATGTGGCTATTGTTACACATGGATTGTCTACCACAGAGTCCAGACATTAACCCTGCTAAGAATGTTTAAATTCTCTTAGAAGCTTAGTGAAAAATGCATGCAATTCTGGACAGGAAGAAATGTTATGACATTGCAGAAGCATATTTAACAGGGATCACCAAACTTGTTCCTGGATGTCCGGTGTCCTGCAGATTTCAGCTCCAACCCTAACCAAACACACCTGAAAAAGCTAATCAAGGTCTTACTAGGTATACTTGAAACACCCAGGCAGGTGTATTAAGGCAAGTTGGAGCTGAACCCTGCAGGGCAACGGACCTCCAGGAACGAGATTAGTGACCCCTGATATAAAAGGTGCTCCAGCTAAATTTGACAGTTTTTAAATGTATGTGACTTTTTTTGGACTGGAAATTTATTTGGGTTTTCTTTTACTGACCGTTCTCTTGTGAAGAGACATTTCTTGAGGATTTATTTGTGGACAGATTAAGAGCACAAAGCCGTCTGCAGCTGACCAGCTGTTGTTTCTGGGGTCTCAGACAGACTGTTTTTAGAACTCTCTACTGCAAAAAAAAAATATGACAAGCTTCGCAAAATCACCTGCTATAGATTTTTTCTCAGTTTGCAGTACTCAAGGCAGCATTCAATAAGAAAAACTGCATATGCTGTGTAGAGGTTTTTGAAGCACAACAAATAAGTTATCCTTGAGTTTAATCAGAAATATTAACTACATTTACGATTAATCATAAGGATTTATTTATTTATCACATTTGACGTTCTCAAATAAATTTAAGCTTCATATCTTAAAACATCAATAGGCAATTTTCATCATCAGAAGTGTCCGTGGACAGCCCTCTTACAAAAGTGTAGGTGCGAGCTGAATGTTCAAACAGAAGGAGCACACTATTGTGCATGTGGCACACTCATCCACAGCTGTGTATGTGAAACGGATAAGAAAACAGGAGATTCAGTATACCACGGCTTTACACATGAAAGCTCCTTATTCAATTATTTTGTATTACTCTTTATGATTTGTGGTAAAATTTAGATAAATTATGGTACTTTTGAGAATGTAAAAGACATGTAAAAAAAATAAAGTTTAACAAATAAAGTTATGTATAAATCCATTCTGATTTGCCATAATGCAAGGTAATACAGTGGCCAAGAGAGCTGTAAGGGACTAAGCTGAAAAGAAAATAAATGAATGAATTTAAACATTTACACAGAAAGATGAAAAGAGCTATTCATGAAAGAGATAACTTATAGAAACGAGGCATAATAATGATAATAATATAAAGTATGTTAAATAATTATAATATATTAATAATAATATAAAGAATGTTAATAATTGTAATATATTAAATATTTTTATAAAATAATATAAAGTATGGTAAATAATTATAATGTATTAAATATATATATTAATAATATTATAAAGTATGTTAATAATTATAATATTCATTCATTTATTTTATTTTCGGCTTAGTCCCTTTATTATTCTGGGGTCACCACAGCGGAATGAACCGCCAACTTATACAGCATATGTTTTATACAGCGGATGACCTTCCAGCTGTAACCCATCACTGGGAAACCCATACACACTCATTCACACACATACACTATGGACAATTTAGCCTATACCAATTCTCCTGTATCGCATGTCTTTGAACTGTGGGGGAAACCAGAGCACCCGGAGGAAACGCACAGAAACGCTGGTTGAACATGCAAACTCGACACAGAAACGGCAACTGACCCAGCCAAAACTTGAACCAGTGACCTTCTTGCTGTGAGGCGACAGCACTACCTACTGCACCACTGCGTCGCCCTAATGAAAATATATTAAATGTATTGTTGCAATTTTTTGGATTAATTAGATACAAATTTATCCAATAAATCCAAACAATTTATTGGATACAAATGAATAATTCGATTCACAGAATTCTGTTATCATCAATGCAATGTAGAAGTTACATTAAGGAGGTGCGCAACAACTTTCTTTTCTCTGACTCCAACATTTATAGGCAGCTGATATTAACAGGTGGAGCTTAATGAAATTTGTCATTTGTCAGTCATTGTTCAGTCCTCCATTGGCCGCACCCCAGACATAAGTCCTCTTATTCTACGAATTCTCTGCACAACAAAAAAAGCATAACACTTTTTGTGCTCTGTGTTCAGTTTTAACACCTTTCTTTAGACAGGAAGTTTCTGCAGAGCTGAATTTAATTTTGGACCAGCATTCATCTACTTCTGCAAAAATGATAATTACTATCCACAGCATCTCACACACAACAGGAAAAGTTCAGTTAATGATCCTTACATGACCAATACAAATAATTGTTTGATTAAAAGAAAAAGAGACAAAAAACAATAAAAAAATATTTATATTTTCTAACAATATTAAAAATAATATAAAGTGTTATTAATTATAATATATTAAATATATTAATCATAATATAAAGTATGTTAATAAGTATGTAATTCTAAATAATCTGCTAATAAAAACAGATGATTTAAAATGTGAACCATGTAAACCTTTACTTTGGAGGAAGATCAAATTGGGTGAATTGTGTCACTTGGCACACAGTTGATTGGAATATTTAATAAAAATAAATTGTAAAATAATGTCAGTTATATCTAAGTTAGAATTTAATCGAAGGTTATTCATATAGTGTAAGCTTACTGTGACACATATAGCTTGAAATGGCTTATCTAATAACAGCAAAATAAATCAGGGCCGGACTTCAGTTTGTCAATAAGGTATTAAGTGAATCTGTGTCTTTTTTTGTTCTTGATGTCATGTGATTGATAGACTGACCCTGCCCTACCTCTGAACAGATATCATTGCAACTGAGATGGAAAATTGCTTTGATGCATGATTTTAAAAATGTCAACCCAGATATTATTTATAATATTTATGAGCAATATCACACGAGTAGCAGTGCGATATGGCTGTATATCGGCACTAGTGGGATATACAGCCATATTGCTGGCTGTATGTGTGCGGAGTAATACACAAAGGGTAAAGAGGCTGTAGGAGTTCTGATATTGCAGAATATCGCACGACTTTCAGCCAATCAGATTTGACAACCAGACAGAACTGATATATATATATATATATAGAGAGAGAGAGAGAGAGAGAGAGAGAGAGAGAGAGAGAGAGAGAGAGAGAGAGAGAGAGAGAGAGAGAGAGAGAGAGAGAGAGAGAGAGAGATAGATAGATAGATAGATAGATAGATAGATAGATAGATAGATAGATAGATAGATAGATAGATAGATAATTACAGTACTCCATAAGTAAATCCATGCTGTTACATCACTGCCACAATAAATCTGCATCGTGAAGTATATAAAATGTCCAGGCCATCAGTGCCCTTCCCCCATCTCTGCTCTTTTTCTTTTCTCTGTGTGTTTGTGTTCGGGGTCTGGAGTCGCCTTAGGAAGAAGCTGTGACATCACTGTAGGTCACCTTGGTTCCCTGTCAGCCACACACATTCGTATGGAAACTGGTATAAGTGTGTGCGTGCATGTGTAAAAAAAAAAAAATACATGTGTGTATGTGTGTGTTTGCTCAGGCAGAGAGTGCAGTGGCTGTGAAGCAGAACATTAGCTTAACTTTTGAGGTGCATTTGCCTAAAGCCTGAATGGAAGTGTAGACCTGTCCTCCACATGTTTTCTTCCCCATTCTTGTCTTCTCAATACAGGCGGCAACCTGTGTCATTAGATAAAAACCTTTGGAACTGACATTAATACCTGTGTGCAAAGCCTGGCATCCACATTATCAGTGAAAATAATATAAGCTATATTTCTAGTGTATGTAAAATGCAATGTGCAAGTCATTCCACTAAACATAATATGAAACAATTAGCAAATGCTGCATTTAAAATAAATAATCTTATAATGAACATTAATAATTATGCTTAATGAAAGGAAATATTAGTTATTGCTCAGTTATGGACATGATGTGTATGTATGTATGTATGTATGTATGTATGTATGTATGTATGTATGTATGTATGTAAGTATGTATGTATGTATAGATATACACTCCCCAGCCACTTTATTAGGTACATCTGTCCAACTGCATGTTAACGCAAATTTCTAATCAGCCAATCACATGGCAACAATTCAATGCATTTAGGAATGTAGACATGGTAAAGATAATCTTCTGCAGTTCAAACCGAGTATCAGAATGGGGAAGAAATGATATTTAAGTGACTTTGAACCTAGCGTGGTTGTTGGTGCCAGATGGGCTGGTCTGAGTATTTCAGAAACTGCTGATCTACTGGGATTTTCATGCACAACCATCTCTAGGATTTACAGAGAATGATCTGAAAAAAGAAAATATACAGTGAGGGCAGTTATGTGGGCACAAATGCCTTGTTGATGCCAGAGGTCAGAGGAGAATGGCACCATAGAAGATTGAAAAGCGTGGATCATCTCAGACTGGTTTCCTGAACATGACAATGAGTACAAGTCACTGTACTCAAATGGCCTCCACAGTCACCATATCTCAATCCAATAGAGCTTCTTTTGGATGTGGTGAAATGGCAGATTTACATCATAGATGTTCAGCTGACAAATTTGCAGCCGCAGTGGGATGCTATTATGTCAATATGGACCAAAATCTCTGAGGAATATTTGCAGTATGTTGTTAAATCTATGCCACGAAGAATTAAGGCAGTTCTGAAGGCAAAAGGGGGTCCAACCCGATACTGGTAAGGTGTACCTAATAAAGTGGCCGATGAGTGCATAAATATATAAAATTGTGTAGTTTTAACCACAAACTATTGCCTCCCACAAAGCTAGTGGTGGGTGAGCTTTTGTGATTAAAAGCTTATACATGTTATTTATTTATTTATTTATTCTATTGACTGATTAATTTACTAGATAAAGCCTTTGTAAAGCCTTCGCTTGGCTCATGTAGAGCCCTTTGTAGCTTCATTGAAACACTAGTTTGGAAGTTCAAATCACTGAGTACCATAGAAGTCCACTATGGAAAACAACCCTGCAATTTTTTAGCTGACAAAATAAATATAAATGAATGACGGGTGGGAGTAAATTATCAGGTAAATCTGAACTCTGAAAGTGAACTAATTCTTTAAAAAATGACATTTAATAAATATCTTTTGATTTTCTTTAAACTTAAATAGAGTTTCCTCTAAACCAGTGGTTCTCAAACTGTGGTACGTGTACCACTAGTGGTACGCAGGCTTCCTTCTAGTGGTACGCGGAGGAATGAAATATGTCATGTACATGCTACACACATTTTAAAATTTATCAAAAATGATGTATATAATATGACATATATGACATATAGCCTATATTTCTGAGGTAATCTGCCACGTTTTTTTAACTGTGCAGAGTTGTAGATGCTTTACTGGCCCTACTACGCTACTGTATCTCAATACTGCTCATTTTGATGGTACTTGGAGGGATAATTTTTTTCTGAGGTGGTACTTGATGAAAAAAGTTTGAGAACCACTGCTCTAAACTAAACCATAAAATGCAGCATTTCAATGACCCCTATATGACAGAATGAAAAGTACAAGAGACAGTGAGGTCGTCTGTGAGGGACCTCAGACTGGAGCTAAAGCTTATGTCCTGACATGTCACATTTAGATCTGCCAGGCACATAAACAAATTAATTTTGGCACAAAGAAACCGTCTCATATTGTGTTCAGCTCCAGAACATA
This sequence comes from Danio rerio, assembly GCF_052040795.2. NCBI lineage: Eukaryota > Metazoa > Chordata > Actinopteri > Cypriniformes > Danionidae > Danio > Danio rerio. The sequence continues at coordinate 28,599,098 of NC_141025.1, read as the reverse complement.
TAACAAATGCATGAAATGCAAACATGACGTGCTAAATAAGCTTAACTGTATGTTATCTGCCTTCGGTGCTGCATGTAATGGATATTTATTATGTTATGAGCCACACTACATTTTCTTTTTTCAGAGAGCACTGCTACTACATTTTAAAAGACTTTTTAATTGCTTCAAGCGTTTAGGCCCTCTCACACCGCACTGACGTTTCAATCTGCCACGACTGCTTTGATTGCCTTTGTGATTTATTATGCTAGTATTAGATGGCCATTTAACAGTGGAAGTCACGCAGCAACCAGCAGCGTCTACTTTTGAATTCTAGATGCCTATTTACCCAGAATTCCTGCAGAGAATGTAAATGAGCTGATGGGAATCTGGATGTACTGTAGCTGGTGACGAGCCTAAGAATGGAGAGAGAAAGGAAGAATAGGATATACAATCCACAGGAGAATTTTCCACAGGCAATCTCAGAATAGTTTGCAGTGAGAATGATAAGTAGGCTTAGAACTCAAATTTAGCTTTTTGACTTTAAGAAAGAAGTCTATTATATGATTGGTTGAGAGAAATAAGAACCTTCCGTTTCTATATTTAGCCACTGCTCTACACTGAACTGAAAGTGAACCCAAATCTTTAGAAATTTTTAAGTATAGCTATTATTGCTATTTTTATGCTTCATAACATTGTTTTGTGGGACTTTAGCATAAGGGGTTCACTTGCATCTAATTATAGCATACATTTCTCAAGAGTTAATATCTCAAAATATTCTGAAATTATTTGTTTGAAGTTTTGATCTGTCTAAACCCCTAACGTCCAGTAAGCTCTGCTCTGATTGGTTAGAGGTCTAGTCTGTTGTGATCTAATTAAACTGATAAATACAGCTCTAGAAGCTTTGTTGATCTTCAGTGATGGTGTTTATTTTAACTCGCATTGTGACAGTTTATCTTAGGGTGGTCGAGAGAGCTAACATGCTGTAATTTTGAAAACACATGCAATTACAAAAACACCAGCAAGTTAAGAAAAGATCTTCATCCACTTGACAATACACATGCTGCAAATCCTCACACCACATGCACATTAAAAATGTGCGGCATTTTCTCACAACACAAACAATTAACAAAAAAAACATGCTGCATTTTTTCACAACCAACAACTTTAAATGAATCGTTTTATAAACCCTTTTCTGTTTGTTTTTCATTTGATTGTGTTATTAACAATGTTTCAAAGAATTGTTGTTTCTGGTTGTGTTCTATTCTCAGTCATTCTCCCTCTGTCCTGTTCATTTAGAACATTCTAACATTTAAACTTGGAATGGTTAAAAAAGAAAAACATTAAAGCCATCTCTTGTAGGTAAAATTTGCTTCCAAGTATTCATACAGTTCAGTTTTAGCCATCTTCCTATTGACAATTGTGTTCCCTTCGTAGTGCACTTTTTAAAATCATTTATGCCATTTTAAACACAGCCATGGCTCATGACGAAAGCTATAGGTATTACGTGAAAGCAAAATTCACGTTACCTCTCTAAAGCTTGTCAAAACAAAAATGTATAGCATACGTTAAAGATTTTATTCATATCAGGTTATTTATTAAGAAATGTATATGTACTGTATATGACAAGGGCCTGTTGGTTACAAGATTTCAGCAGATTTTGTCAAATTTTAAAAGTAGAATTTTCATCAAAAAATAAATAAATAAATAAACAATATCCTACATAATAATAGTAACAATAATTATCATAATTATTATTATTATTAACTAGGATTTTTTTTATTTCTTAATAAATAGCCTACTGTAAATTATACCATTCATGATTTATATGATTTATCTATGAGATTAGAATACACATTTTTATATGGAATATGGATTTTATATGGAATATCCTCAATAATATTTGTAAGGGAAACAATAGTCCTATACTGTCGCTTACATATATTTCAATTAATGTGGAAAAGGAGCGCATGTTTTTACCAAAACCATTTTTATTTTAATGTGTGTGTGTGTGTGTGTGTGTGTGTGTGTGTGTGTGTGTGTGTGTGTGTGTGTGTGTGTGTGTGTGTGTGTGTGTGTGTGTGTGTGTGTGTGTGTGTGTGTGTGTGTGTGTGTGTGTGTGTGTAAAACAATATCATTTGCATAAAAAATTATGGGGTTTTCTCTTAAGAAGTAGTTCCGCCACCCCTTTTAGAGCATCATTATGAATGTTTTACGTTATAACTATCTTGGTTCAAGCGATGGATCAGTGACTGAGAAAATGCGGTTTTGGCGAAACACTCATCACTACATCGTTCTTTTCCCAAATGATAATCGTATGGTAGTTCAGTCATGAGTTTTGTCATTGTTTGGGAAATGCACCCCAGTTTAGTTTTGTAGTTCTGTTATGTTCATTCACTTTATTGCTTAAAATCAAAGTTAGTTTCATAGCTGGTTGGTTTATGGCAACAACAAAGACCCTAAGGGAAAACGGAACACGAAAAAGTCTTCCAGAACTGCTTAAAAAGTGGATGGGTTAAGTATGCCTTCTATATGAAACGTCTGTTTCATGCCAGGTTTAACAGGATATAGTGGAGGATTTAGCAGACGCTATTCAGACCTATTCGAATATTAAACACAAAGGTGTTTCTAGATCTTCAACAGACCCCTGCTATTGGATTTGCTTTCCACTGCATAGAAAAATTTCCACTATAATAACGGGCTATATGTTTCCACACAATCCTTTCTGTTGCGTCATGTGTATACACTTGTGAAAATGTCAAGAACTGCTATAAAAAGCATTTTATTTACAGCAGGAAAAAAGCTAGTGAGTGCTATAACCTCAGGCTAAAACACACAGTGTTGTCATGTTCAATGCACCCGCAGGTGTTAAGATGTCATTCTTGGTGATGTTTCAAATGCTTTCGGGTCGAACCCAGACCAATTTTCCTATTCCCTTTTATAACACCTGGATAAAAGAAGCTAGTCTAAGATAAGCATATGAGGCAGCCCTAACCTGGAGCTGGATGCGAACTAAATTCAGCTTTTGAATTTAAAGATGTCTTATCGATGCATGGTTTATTCTGCTGGGCTGTCAGTTAAAATGCATGGGCATTTTGAAAGTTTGATAAGTGGTAAGGGTGAATGAATACGCCCAAGGAAATGATGTGAGGAGATGTGATTTTTCTTCTTCTGACACCATTCCAAGTGTGCAGCAGTGGTGGAGCAGAATCAGGCCCTTGTGAAATTGAGGTCATGCAGCTGCGAGCTCTTGTGTGCCACCACTGGTGAGGCTGAAGGTTGGAAAGGGCAAGGACAGCCCGTAGCGCTCTGTGCCAACACTCGGGCTAATTAAATAAGCATATTCCTCTGTGTTTACTGCTGACTGAAGAGTAAACACTTGTAGGCCATAGGTTTACCTATTAAGATGTGCTTTCATCATCAAGTGATACTTAATACAAGGGTAAATGAGGTCTTAAATGTGTTGAGCATGACAACTTTAGACTTCTGCTTATGTGGTTGAATGCGTTTGAATGGCCAATAAAGACCACCTACGGACCTTATTTTTAAATTGTAGTCATCTAGGGATTTAAACTTTCAGCCCAACATCACAAGATTCTTTTTCTAGCACAAACACATTTAGAGCAGAAATTTATGCTTTTGTTTTTTTCTTTATTTGGGCTTTATGAATATGAAAAATGATGAAACTCATAAAATGTCCACATGTAATTAATGGTGCAAAGTGCATAAAAGCAAAGATTTTAAATTTAAATGAGCTTTCTCATGATCTGATTGGGTAAAAAAAAATATTTTGATAAGTGTAAAGAGTGGCCCGAACATGTAATCAAATCTGTTGAGGAGTTTAGAGATGTTCACAATCAGAAAACCAAAAAAACAACAACAATTTACAGCATTTTTGACAAAAATTTATTGCCACAATGTCCATCCTTTTCTATAAAAACGCTCAAATCTAGGAATATATTTAGGAATATAGACAATTTTGAGGGATGTAAACAATAACAATGGTCTTAAAGTATTTCCTGTTATACATTTTTAATTTCCTTAGTTTCTGACAATCCAAAAAGATCTATATATTGAAAAAAAAATGCTATGAACGCAAGTTAAGATTGAATCTCAATAATTGCTACAATTATGCAATAGTTTGAAAACAAGCAGGAAATGTTCATGGGCCAGTGACATCACTACATTGAAAGGGTCTATACCTTAGCACAATCTTTGTTGCCACATTAAAGTTCCAGCAGAACTCATAAGCTGTTACTAAGAAAGTGCATCAGAGAATGTATGTTCTTACAAAACTGAACTCTTTCTGTGTAGAAAAAAATATGCTGAGAAATTTTTACTAGCTATATTGAGAGTAAATTAAGCTTTTACTTTTTATGCTGGTTCTCCTCACTTTCTGTTAGAGACAAAAATTGCCTTCAAAGCTTTGTCAAGACTTGCTCCAAGATTGTTGGTTTTCCTCTGCAGAGTCTAGCAGAGTTACATGAACAGCAAATGATAAGGAAAATTCAAAGTGTGATGAAGAAGATTCCCACCCTCTGAAGCCTTTTTTTGTACTGTTGCCCAGTAATGCAACAGGTGAAAATTGCTAATGTGTAGATGTTCGAATAGTGCTTTAATATAAAACATTAACAATATACACCGTAAAAATACACTATTGACAGTGTAACATATTTTGTGATTTATGTTTTTTTCACTTATTAGACTTTTAAATTACGTTATGGTAGCTTGATCTTTTTATTCAACAACTTTTAACCTTGAAATGTTTGAAAAAGTTACTTTTATAAGCATTTTTAATCATTTGAAGTGATATATAGTCGAGGTTGGTGTTGTATATTATGCTGCAAAAACCTGGTAATAAATTGCCATTACATTTTCTGTTATTTTACAAACAGTTGTCTATATATTATTTCTTTTTAAAAAAATCTTGTTTCTACAACTAAACTACTAAAATGTCAATAAAAGTAACTTTGTGAAACTGTAGAGTTGAATTTTCAACATCAAAAGTTGACAGAGCAGAGATCAACATTCTATAATGCAATACACAACTGTAAATAAACGGAAAACACACAATACAGAAACTGTTAATTATTCATTCATTCATTCATTTACTTGTCGGCTTAGTCCCTTTATTAATCCAGGGTCGCCACAGCAGAATGAACCGCCAACTTATCCAGCGAGTTTTTTATGCATCGGATACCCTTCCAGCCGCAACCCGTCTCTGGGAAACATCCACACACACATTCACACACACAATCATACACTACGGACAATTTGGCCTACCCAATTCACCTGTACCGCATGTCTTTGAACTGTGGGGGAAACCTGGAGCACCCGGAGGAAACCCACGCGAAGACAAGGAGAACATGCAAATTCCACAAAGAAACACCAACTGAGCCGAGGTTCGAACCAGCGACCCAGTGACCTTCTTGCTGTGAGGCGACAGCACTATCTACTGCGCCACTGCCTCGCCCACAGAAACTGTTAATTAACTTTTTTAAATTTGATTTGATTTGATTTATTTTGAACAGAAAAAGTTTACACAAAACAATTATTTAAACAAAATTGTCACGGCTGGACTGCTGGTGAACACACAGTATCGCATAGAACTACAAAAGAGCCATTATATGAACTACAAGATCCAGTCATGCACTGCACACACGCACCGGTTCCTAATCCTGGCTGACTGCTAAATCACACAGCTGAAGCTGCTCAAAGACTGATTAGTTGGACTATTTATACAGCACACTAACACACATACATTGCTCAGCTTGTTATACTGTTTGTGAACATTATAACACGGTTTCCTCACCTTCCCTTTCCGCTTTAGACCTTTGCTTGGTTATTTTGTTTGTTTATATTGCCTGCTGCCTGCCTGTACTGACCTATCACCTGTGTTTTTGACTACGACTTTGGATTTGCCAGCATACATTTGTTTGTTCCTGATTGAGACCATTGCTTGCCTGACCATTCTCAATAAACCTGCCTTTGAATCACCCCATTACCACACACATCTTTCGTCTATTACATCAAATTATTTCTTCTTTTACTAATCTCTTTTTTTTACATGAGACATATAAGCTTTACATGAGACGTATTTTATCCTTTTGGTAACCTCATATTATATGTTTGCCTTTATTTGTACATTTACAGTACATTTTATAACATAGACCCAAAAATACACAGTATTCCAAACAGCTATTAATTGAAATTTCATCAAACATTTCTCATTTTATTCTTATCACTTCTTTTAATCATTATATTTCTTTAATAATATATATTTTTACAACTTTCTTAAATTGATTAATATCCTGACATTGTTTGAGTATCTGTTCCAGACTGTTCCATAATTTCACACCACATACACAAACTTTTTAACTTCTGTATGCCTTCCGGAAGTATTTATTCCTAGCTTAAAACATAAATTATGCTGTTTTATATTAAACCAAATCATTGAATCAAATCAATATTTTGTTTATAGCGTATATGAAGTTCATTTGCAAGACTGATAACTACCATTTTGTTTTTAGAATTGTTCAGAAATCAGGATTTTTATTAAAAACATGACTTCTAAAAACACCATAAAGCTGCAGGGATTTCCATCAATCAAATTTTTTTGCAAATAATTTTCTCTACAACATGATATCTGACAATTACTAAAAGTGGAATTAGCTTTGCATGCAATATTGGATTACAAAAATTAGATATTTTTATGTGACCTTGTGATTTGTTTTTAAATAAATGTTTTTAATTACTTTTTTAAATCAAAAAGTGCATACAATCTATAGCCTAAAATAACCATGTAACTGACAAGAATAACCTCAAAATTGTTTTACCAATCCAATTAATAAGAATTTTAATGAAAGAATAAATGTGCTTTTATTTTAAAATGTAAGTTTTACACAAAATGTACATCTAGGCTTTGTAGAATTTCCTCACATTTTGTCATCTGGTCTCCTTTTATTGCAACAGGACGGGGAGTGAGATAGTCAACCTACTAATTTTAAATAGGAAAAAATGCCTGCAGAGCCAGCAAATTAGACACAGATCCTTTCCCAACCTTAAAAATAGCCTGCAACATCTTACATACAGTATGATGATGCGTTTGCAACAATACAGTGTGTAAACTATACTGTACATCCTTTCTTACAGCTGTATCTTTCATCGTTCTCTCTATCAACTTAAAACAAGCATTAGATATTGGAGAACTCTGTGGGCAGAAAGGACCAGGGCTATTCATACAATCTGCCCACAAACACCCACAGATCAATGCGCCCGAGAGCAAATACAGCATTCATCACTCTGCGCACAAGGGTAGTGGTAGAGGGAGAATATGTGTAAAGAAATTAACCAACATTTACAAATGAGTTTAATGCCTCTATTAAAATACGTCCCTCGGAATCTCAGAAAGTCCGACGTTCTTATTTAAATGTCTCAAACAATTCTGTCTCCCTCTTGTGGTGCTCCGGAAAATCGTAATTCAATTAGATTTTTAATCTAATGTAAAGAAACATCTAAAATACACCTTTGAGTTTATCAATGTGTGTAGATTTCAATTCAATTATTATTATTATTATTATTATTATTATTATTATTTATTTTATTTTATTTTATTTATTTATTTATTTGGAAGAAGCCTGTGTTATTTCTGGGCCAAAAATAAAAAAATAAAAAAATGATTGAATGATTGAAAAAGTAACAAAGTCAGATTTTGCTAGGGGTATGAATAGTTTTGGGCTTGACTGTATATTTAAAAAAATTATTGGTACTCCGCTTTAGTTTCCACGGTGATGCATCAATCTTTAGTCAGTCAGAGGGCAATTTTAAATTTTGCATTGAAGTTTATATTCTATATTACATATGTGGCACTGTACGGCTAAAAGGGTTAAATGCTATTTTCACATTTTTTTTTTCTGCACTGAGCCATAAATTCATTCCATTTGGCAGCACTTAAAAGACACTGACAGGTACACTACCTGACAAATGTCTTTTTGTCGACCCTAATTGTAAGAGCAACAAATAATCCATAGTTGATCATTTGGAAAAGTGGCAGAGGATTTTTCTGATGAATCATCTGTTGAACTGCATCCCAAATCATCACAAACACTGCAGAAGACCTGTTGGAACCCGAATGGACCCAAGATTCTCAAAGAAAAAAAATCTCACAATTCCCACCAAAAAATAAAAATAAAAAATCATGGTTTGGGGTTACATTCAGTAAGAGGCCATGCGAGAGATCTGTAGAGTGGATGGTAACATCAACAGCCTGAGGTATCAATACATTTGTGCTGCCCATTACATTACAAACCACAGGAAAGGGCAAATTCTTCAGCAGGACAGCGCTCCCCATACTTCAGCCTCCACATCAAAGTTCCTGAAAGCTAAGAAGGTCAAGGTGCACCACGAATTTACATTCTATACTGTACATTATTTCTGTTAAGTGAGAAGACTTTTGTCTAAGCAATGTCAGCCCTTACTGTCCTAATCAAATGATAAAGATCAAGGCAAGATCATATTTTATTTTGGTAAAATTAGCATAATCTAGAGGCATTTGCCTTTCATATAAGCCACTTCTGATACCAAATGATCAACTTGAAGTCAAGTTATTATTTGTTGTTCCTAAAACTTGGTTAGCGACAAGACTTTAATCAGGTCCATAATATCATAACATACCTGATCATACACAACATTTTATTCTACATACATAAAAACAATACATACATACTGTATATGAGAATTTTTTTTTTTTGCTTTGATTCAGGCTGTTTGCACGTTTTTCTTAATTCTGGAGAGATAAATGTCCCTGTATTCAGTTATGGCAACTTGTTTCTTCAGTTCTTCATTCTTGTGAATAGTCTCATTCATTTTAATGTGAATGTCCTTATAATTAATAGTGAAGATCAAACATTAGAGATGTACTACATTTGTGGTCAAAGCTTAGTCCTATTTGATGTTTTTTTTTTTTTTTTTTTTTTATTGTTATGTATTTTCTGAAGTAGGCCTACAGAATAGCAAAAAATTAAAGCAGGGTTTTAAAGATGATCATTGATTAAAACTAGACAACATTTTCAGATTCCTTACTAGTTATTGGTGTTAATCTAGCACTTTGGGTAAATTCACAAAATTTGTAAATTGTAAAAACTCTTGGTTCATATACAGTTGAAGTCAGAATTATTAGCCCCCCTTAATTATTAGCCCTGTTTATCCCCCCCCCCCCCCACCCCACCCCCCATTTCTGTTTAAAGGAGAGATTTTTTCAACACATTTCTAAACATAATAGTTTTTTTTAACTAATTTCTAATAATTTATTTATTTTATCTGTCTTGACGCCAGTAAATAATATTTCACTAGATATTTTTCAGGACACTTTTATACAGCTTAAAGTAATATTTATAAACTTAATTAGGTTAAGTATGTTAGGATAATTTGGCAAGTTATTGCATAATGATGGTTTGTTCTGTAGACTATCTAAAAAAAAGCTTAAAGTAGCTAATAATATTGACCCTAAAATGGTGTTTAAAAAATTTAAAACTGCTTTTATTCTAGCCGAATAAAACAAAATAAGACTTTATCCAGAAGAAAAAATATTATCAGACATACTGTAAAAATGTTCTTGATCTGTTAAACATCATTTGGTGAATATTTAAAAAGGAAAAGAAAATTCAAAGGGGGGCTAATAATTCCGGCTTCAACTGTATGTTCAACTGTATGAAAAAAAAATCATTTAGTAGTACAATGTTTATACTAGAAATGTACAGTACACAAATTAGTGGATATTTAAACATAAAACAAAACAAAAAAAATTAAATGCTTGTACTTCTTAACATAATCAGTCAGCTGGGGATGTAAAAGTATTACACTAGTTAATTATTTTACCCTATTCACTACTTCAAAGTAGTACTAACAAAAAATGAGGTTTTAACTTTTTCCTTTTTTTTTTTTTTTGGAGTCAAAGAAAAAAGCAGGAAAATTGGAAGGAAGGCAGTTGTTGTTGATTATTGCGACAGCAGAGTATATGGGCTTCCCTCTTCGCACTTCATTTCAGACTCTTTCATTCCAAACCAAAGCTCCCACTTTCCCAAAACCGCATTTCAAGTCTGACTCCATTTAAACATAAAATCAGGAATGAAAAAGAAAAGAAAAAAAAGTGAGCTGGAAAACTGAGTGAGGCATTCTGGGAATGCGTGGTGCTTGCAATTAGAGAAGGCTGTGAGAGCCAATGAGGTGCTGGCAGAGAAGTGCATGATGGGAGCCAGGCTTGCCCAGAGGGATGGAGAAGAGCCAGTGACTGTGCTGTTAGTCTTGGATTCCCGCTTCTTGCATTCTTGAGCTCAGAGCAATGAAACGTCCCCATCTTCATCCCAGATGGAGTATCGGGTTGGAGTGTAAATGTCCAACAACGTCTCACCTCTTGCACACTGGTGATCACAGCAAAGGAATCAAAGTGATTCCCAGTACTCAGCAATTTCCCCAGGTCATTTAGGTTTCAAGTATTGTTCTGGTCCTGTCTATTGCATATGTTGAAGGTTTTTGATGCATCAACAACCTATATATTTGATATAGTATCAATGAACTACTAAAATTTTGGTTAAGTGTTTGAATTGGCTTTTAGTTTTTTTAGTTTTATGTAAATATTTCAGTTTTGGTAACTTTGTTGTGCTATTGTCATTTTAGTGTCTTTAGTTTTGAAATGTGTGTATAGTTCTTTTTATATTTAAGTTTTCACAGTAAGTTTAATTTAATTTAATTTAATTAATGCTTTATTTTTTTACCAAAACTAAATTGTTAGGTGGTTTTAATTTTAGTTAAATATAATAACCTTGCTGATTACTTGCTTCTGTTTATACATATAAAATAAATATTAGCTGGTATACCTCATTTTTTAACTTTACAGGCTATTTATAAATCAATGTATATATTACATAACGCATTTATGCTGCCATATATGAGTTATTATGTTGAAATTTGGGGGAATACATATAAATCAAATTTACGATCCTTATGTACAATGCAGAAAAAAGAGACAGACTAATAGAAAATGTGGGGTATTTGGAGCATACAAATCCTTTATTTTTTAAATTGAAGATACTTAAGTTCAATGATTTGGTTCAATTCAAAACAGCATATTTTATGTTTAAAGTTAGGAATAAATTACTTCCGAACATGTATACAAAAGTTTTTTGAAGAAAGACAAGAGGGATATAATCTGAGAGAAGAACAACATTTTAGGAGGTTGAAAACGAGGACAGGGTGAAGCAGTGGCACAGTAGGTAATGCTGTCGCCTCACAGCAAGAAGGTTAGGTCGCTGGTTCGAGCCTCAGCTCAGTTGGCGTTTCTGTGTGGAGTTTGCATGTTCTCCCTGCGTTCACGTGGGTTTCCTCCAGGAGCTTCGGTTTCCCCCACAGTCCAAAGACATGCGGTACAGGTGAATTGAGTAGGCTAAATTGTCTGTAGTGTATGAGTGTGTGTGTGTGTGAATGTGTGTGAATGTTTCCCAGAGATGGGTTGCGGCTGGAAGGGCATCCGCTGTGTAAAAAACTTGCTGGATAAGTTGGCGGTTCATTCCGCTGTGGCGACCCTGGATTAATAAAGGGACTAAGCCGACAAGAAAATGAATGAATGAATGAAAACGAGGACAACTTTAGGGCATTGAAAAATGATAAAATGAGAAAGGTATGATGAAATTTTAATTGATGGCTATTTGCAGTACTATGTATTTTTGGGGGTCTCTGTTATAAAATGTAAATGTACAACTGGAATCAAACATATAATATGTCAAAGATGCCAAAAGTATAAAATATCTCTCATGTAAAAAGAAGATATCAGTAAAAAAAGAAATAAGTTGAAGGAATAGATGAATGATGTACAGTGTGTGGTAATAAGGTGGTGAAATAATAAGCTTGTGCTTCATCCTGCTCCATTTTCGACCATGTTAAATGTTCTCTTGTTTTTGTAGTTGTTGTTGAAGATATTTTATGTATGATATTTCTGCTTGAAAATAAAATAAATCAAATCATTTAGACATACAGTACATTACATTACTGAATTACATTACTGAATTTTACATAACTTAGGGTTAGGGTTAAAATGGCTGAAACATTATAATTTTTTTATAAAATAAGTTGAATTAACATGTTATTTAAAAAAAATTGTTTCATTGACTTAGCATATTTTATTAATTAACATATTTTATAATTATTTTTACATTGTTTTGATCTTTTCCCCAAAACAGTCCTACAGGATAGTAAAAATCATCCCTTTTAAAGGTATTAAAGAGTAGTGAGTATTGAGTATTACACTGTAAAAAGTGTACGCGTTTAACTTTGTGTGCGTGTAAACGTAACATTCTGTAGTGCATTTAGTTATAGTTTAATGTCGTTTCGGTCGTCATACAGTAAACATCTGTCATCTTCTCATCATTACATGTAGTTTAAACAGTCTCTCGGAGTGAAGATATTTGACATCTTCTTCAACACTTTTAATGCATCCAAACAGTTTGCTGAATTTATAAAGTGTGCATGTCTTGAGGTAGTTCATTATAATGCTATTTACCTTCTATGTGCAATTTGACTGGACATGAATCACAAGACAAATTTTTCTAAGTCCCATAGACAGGAAAAACAAACTATTTCCTACATTATTAATTGTTTATGTCATGTTGATCAAATAGTAAATCAAATAATTAAATAGTCTCACCCCCCACAACATTTAGGCTTAGTTCATAGCATATGTTGATGCAAAATGAGTGAAAATGTCAACTTATGTCAAGCATATTTCTACACATTTCCGTAAGACTTTTTTTAAAAAATCTGTCCTGTATTGGTGAATTTCTCACCAATAAATCTTGACTTTCTCTAATATAGACGGAGCACAACACAATGTAACAGAGTTGTGATTTGAATGACAATTTGTGGCCAAACAGGCAAGCACGCCACGAGGTGTAAAAAGACTGCACTGTAATTCCAACAATTACAAGGTGTAACCTACAATTTACAATAATTGTCCTCAAAACTGCAGCCCTAGTTTACATCAGAACATCCATCCAGTACACAGATTTATTGACAAGATGACTAAGTAATTTGAATGTCTCATTCATACACAATAACGCAAGGACCTGTCATTCTGAGGGCACTGACGTGTTCATTGACACAGATATTTATTTTTGAGAGATGAACTGAGGATTTTGAGCAAGAGACTTTGCAGGTAATCAACAGTGTTTTTCTATTTGTATGAGTTTTTTTGACAAATGCACTTGCTGTTTTGCAAATGTCACAGATGATTTGAAAAATGTACAAAAGTTATCTAGAAACATTACATTTCTGGATGTTTTACAACTAACAAAACCATTTCCATAAATTATTTCCAAAAAATGTCCACAAATACTAATTAATGGAAACAGACAGACAGACAGACAGACAGACAGACAGACAGACAGACAGACAGACAGACAGACAGACAGACAGACAGACAGACAGACAAACAGACAGACAGACAAACAGATAGATAGATAGATAGATAGATAGATAGATAGATAGATAGATAGATAGATAGATAGATAGATAGATAGATAGATAGATAGATAGATAGATAGATAGATAGATAGATAGATAGATAGATAGATAGATAGATAGATAGATAGATAGATAGATAGATAGATAGATAGATAGATAGATAGATAGATAGATAGATAGATAGATAGATAGATAGATAGATAGATAGATGACTTCTATATGTTATCTTCATTTTGTCCTTGGCTGAGTAGACATAATGTCACTATCAACTTTTCTCCAATAGGGGGAGCCTTCAGACAGAAACGATGTGTGGAAGATCTGGCAGACGTCAGGGAAACTTTGATTCTCCAGCAGATAAAATCACTTAATCATCCTCTCATTATCTATTGCTCACAATCTTTCCCCTTTCTGTATTCTATTTATCTATTTATTTATTTATTTTTTGTTTAAGTAAGCTAATGTTCTGTCAAATTTAGGAAAAATGAGTTCTTCTGAGATGGGTATCTTTCCTCAGCCTCTCTCTCTCTCTTCCTTTTCTCTTTGTCTGACTAGCCATAGGCACTTGGAAAGATGATAGTTCTCCATCTCCAAGTCGAGCACAAAGAAACATTGTCCAGCAGAAAAAAACCCAGGTATGAGCCTAGTCTGAGCTCATCAGCTAGAATCTAATCTCACTCCATTCTTTAATGAGGTGATTTTTAAAGGTGCTTCACATAAGGTCTGTGTTCAAAACTTTGTTATTGCCGATTCAGTGTACTTTGGGAACTTTGCATACAGATAATTAAAAGATGTGGAAAATTCATTAACTCACACAGTAGAGTTGGAAAAATTGTTGACCTGACAAAGGAATTAGTCAAAAATGATCATAATGGTAAATGTTTTTTGTTGGTTTGTTTTTTGTACAGAGGACCACAGCATTGCCAAAACAGTCCACAAAGATACTATGAAAATGATTACAGCAACGTACTATGCCAGGAAATAGTTGGCAGTGTAAAGAAAACCCCATGCCTGCTCACATAAAGTCCTGCAGTCATTTTTTGTTTTGGTTCAAAGCTTGTTCATTATCTTAGACTGACCATATAATAAGCCCATGACATCATTTGTTTTCACAAATTCACATTTCTGCTGTTTACGCAAAGCAGATAATAGTATCATTTACAAAAACAAAAATGTTTACCCCATCTTGGGTCATAGTAATCATTTCTCCAGTTACAAATCTTTTTATGCAATGTTTTCCAGTAAAGATATACTCTGGAATATACAGTAGCGAAGTTAAAGTTTATCAAAGTAGAAAAAAATGTCATAAAAAAGTGTAAATGCTTCAGACATTTCATATGTACGAACAAACCAATGTTTTTCACATTTATACTGTAAATTAATAGGCATGATGTTAAAGGACACACATTATTAAATTGATTTGATTAGGAGTTGTGAAAAAAATAAGTTTAATTTAGAAGATTACTTCTTTCAGAATTATTTGAGCAGAATGGATGCATGGATGAATGGATGGATGGATGGATTGATGAATGGAGTTCAATTATTGTTTTGAGATAGATAGATAGATAGATAGATAGATAGATAGATAGATAGATAGATAGATAGATAGATAGATAGATAGATAGATAGATAGATAGATAGATAGATAGATAGATAGATAGATAGATAGATAGATAGATAAGTAGATAGATAGATAGATAGATAGATAGATAGATAGATAGATAGATAGATAGATAGATAGATAGATAGATAGATAGATAGATAGATAGATAGATAGATAGATAGATAGATAGATAGATAGATAGATAGATAGATAGATAGATAGATAGATAGATAGATAGATAAAAGTTAAAAAACAATGTTCCTCAAAGAAAGATAGGAAGACATTTGGATATTTCACCTTCAACAGTGTGTAACATTATCAAAAGATTAATGAAATCTCATGGAATTTCAGTGCGTAAATGATAAGGTGCAAGCCTAAGCTGAACATGATCTCCACCTCCAGCTGCACTGCATCAACTATCACCATTCCTCTACAAGCAATATCACCACATGTACTCAGGACTACTTGGGCAAAACTTCAAGTACCACAATACATCTGCAAAGGCCAGGAAAAACTGTACTGTGCCAAAAGGAAGCCCTATGTTAACCATGTTCAGAAGTGCTGTTGACTTCTCTGGACTTTGAGGCATCTGGGATGGACCATCACACAATGGAAACATGTTCTGTGGTCAGATGAATCAGTATTTCAGTTATTTCTTTTAAAAGAAATGGACCCCATGTGCTCCAGACCAAAGAAGAGAAGGATCACCCAGACTTGTATTAGCAACAAGTTTAAAATCCAGGGACTGTCATGGTATGGGGTTGTGTCAATGCCCTTGGCAAAGGTAACTTGCACTTCTGTGATGATGGCACCATTTATGCTGAAAAGTACAAAGAGATTTTGGAGCACAATATGCTGCCTTCCTTTCCAGTGACACCCATGCATATTTCAAAAAGACAATACAAAACCACATTCTGCACACATCAATCCAAGGCACTAAAAAAATGTTGAAAAAAAAAATGTATAAGCCTTTATTGACAAGGCTATTCCTTAAAACAGCACCTATGCATTTTTCTCCCATTATCAATGCTGTATTAATGATGATGTTGAGTTGACCTTGTATTCAATATATTATTTTAGTATTGTTTAGATATTTTAAAGAGTCATGAAATGTAGCATTCAAAAGAAACTCCAGACACACATGATCACTGTTTGCCTGATGAAAGGCAGTTGTTTGCCAAATCGCATAGGCCCAGTTTTAAGGAATAGTTTTAAAGAATACAGGCTTTTAAATATTTTTTTCCATATTTTCCGAGTGCCTTGGATTGATTTTTTCTGTTTATTCTGAGGGGTACATTACCCAAAGAACACCGACAAAATTTTTTACGATACCTTTAAGCACTTTTTGTTTGATTTTGCACATTCTGTACACGTTACAAAGTCCTGGGTGTGGAGGAAGAGGATACAGTTACTTGACTGGCCTGCCTGCAGTCCCGACCTGTCTCCAGGTCCATAGACCACAAATTTGAGGTGCATTTTGAAGCACAAAATGCGACAATGAAGACCCTATACTGTTGACCATCTTAAGACTTGTATGCAGAAAGAATGGGACAACATTACACCTAAATTACTTCATCGTTTGCTGTCCCACAATATTGAAATACATGTTTATTTTGAAAAGAGAATCATGAGGAAGACGTTAAATAATGTTTGTCAATTTAAAAATCACTACTTTCTTTTTTTATTTGCATTTTCCATAATTTCCCAACTTTTTTGAATTGGGGTTGTAGTAACTAATACATTAACAGTTAAAGTTATTATATATAAGCATAGTTAACCTGCAATTTACTTCCATGTACTGTACTACGAACGAAGATTACTCAACTGAACTATGCATAGATGAATACAGATTCAATTCTATGGTACCTTTAACCATAACAGGTCAAAAAACAAAACAAGAAAACACAAACAAAACAGCAGCACAAAAAAAAAAAAAAAACATTGACCGGTTTAATGAACATTACTGAAAAATTTTAAAAACACGTTAAGATATCTTTGCGGGTAATTATCACACCACTCCTACCTGTGAGCATTTTGTAGTTATTTTACCGGCTTTACACACATAAACTAATGATGATTGAATGATGGAATAAGCAGTTTGTAGAGCATGTACATTTATGGCTTTGTGTGCGCTGGACTCCAAGAGGGTTTAAGTGTGTTTACAATAGGAATAAATGTGTGTGCTCTATATGTCTGGTATAAAATGCATTCTAACCGTGACTCACCTCCCAAGCTCCACACAAAAATGAAAAATTGAGCCACGAGTGTGTTTCTGGTCAACGTTTTGCAGTCAGATGTAAGTGGGAGCAGGGGGAGAATAATAAACAATAGAGGTCTGAGGTGCCTCATGAGTAAAGCTCCCCTTGGCAGATCTGGGAGGCGCTTTATAAATTAGAAATGAGTCTTGTGGCCAGGTGCACCAACAATAGCTGCCTGAGCTGCTTAGCTGGCAAACCCTGTCCTCCCACACCCCCAACCCTACCGTATTTTCGGGCCCCATCTCTCTTAACACCCCCTCTTCTCAAAATGTGAGGGGTTGGGAAAAGTCTCACGCACTTGTGTCCATCTTAGAAACATCAGGAGGCAGTTCAAAACCCGAGGAAAGCACTACTGGGGGTCATGGATTACAAGTAACTTGAGATGTGTAATCAGATTACTTTTGTAATAAAGTAACTAACAAAGTAACTGGTTGCTTTTAATTTTGCATCCTGAAGTGTGCAATCCTAAAGTTCATCACATTTTGGTGTATGATGCCTTACATATATACATTTATATATACAATGTGTGTATAGCGCTGTGTATTGGCAAGTGCCTCACGATATGACACTTATCACAATACATGGGTCACGATACAATATATCGATACGATACGATATATTTCGATACAATAATTATTTTGATACATTGCAATCGTTTGTGTTAGTATGTGTGTTATGTTATATAGACAACTTGAACTGCACAGTGTGATTGAACATAGAACTCACTGAAATGTATTAAATGCATATTGTTTTTAAACACTTAACTAAAATGTATATGCCACTAAAGTCACATATAAATGAAATAAATAATTTATAAAACTAAAGCAAGTAAAAAAAAAAAATCAAATGCATCAAGTAAACCCAAAACTGGAACACAGTGCTCTAATATGCGGTAAACTATTAGAAATTGACAGTGCGACTAAAATTTTGCGGTGAAAACTGGTCGCACATAGGTAAATTGATGGCATGCGCAAAACATTTTACATGCAACATGCCGGCCAGCTGTGCTGGAACGTCCCATTCCCCCTATGCAGTTTTTAGTAACTCTGCAATGTTAGTTGAGGTAGACGGAAACTTGTAAATGATGTTATCCAGTGTAGTTTGCCTTGAATCAAGAGGTTTCGGTTGAGGTCGCAGTACTGCTATAACGCAATTTCATAGTGTTTCCTGAATATTTTAAGATAGATTTGCAAAGCTTGCAAATGGCATTTTTTTGTCTAATTCAGTACTCTGGTATAGTGTTAAAACCAAAGTGCAGTCACAAGTCAGCTCTAAAAGCTGGAGGTATCTTTATATTTTTCACCATGCTCACGCTTGCTTACTTCTGATACCATAATACTTAGCGTTTTTCTAATAGCGAGTTAGCGACATCTACTGGAGCACAGGAGGAGGTTGTTTGGCACAACTTGAATCGATAGCTACGGTTGGACTATCGATACACTATCGTGAAAGATATTATCACGATAGGTAAATACATCAATGTTTTTGCAAAGCCCTGTGTGTGTATATACTGTATATAATGCTTGTTTTTATATTCAAACAAACAAGCCCAGTCTGGATTTATGAAGTAACACAAAAGTAACGTAACATTACTTTCCCTAAAAAGTAACTATTTATTCAATTTTAAGAAGTAAAAAGGCTGTAATGCACTATTTGAAAAAATAAATAAATAAATTTCCTCAACACTGAAGGAAAGTAACAGAAAATGGCAGGCAAATCTGCTTTTATATGATCACGTTTTTGTTCTCTCAGACCGTAATTTATAAGGCATATATGTAATGTACAATTACTGCACATTTCCCTCAGACTGAAAGCTTTAGCGCGACGTGTTTCAATAAAACACTCGGCTAACCTGTACATTTATGTCTCTGCAGCAATGCTACCATTTTAATTTCCCTGGTCACTTAACACTTCATTACTCAATGTAATGTTTATGGCTAATTTCAAGAGAGTTCAACCCTTAACCTTCGTTCCCTGTCTGGTTTTTGGAAGGCTTACAGGCGAGCATTTTAGGTTATAAATTAGTTTTACATTCATGTTCGCTTTAGGGTCTCGCTATACCCAAAGGGATACAACAATAGCAACACTGAACTTTCAACTGAAACTTCTACTCTGAGGATTTTTTTTTTCTCATGCAAACTGTGCGCCAGTACACAGGAACCTGTTAAATAAAACCTTAGCATTGCCAAATTGCGTCCTTTTTTCCAGCACCAAGAGACTGTCTGCTTTCATATGAGAGCTATAACAAAAAAAAGGAACATTAAAAACAATATAAAACTTATTTTTCCCTATGATGTTACATTTTAAGCATCATTTTATATTAGGATTCAAACAATATATTACAAGTTTATTATTATTATTAGTAACTGACACTGAAAAGTAAAGTCTGATATGTCAATGTGTTATGTTTGTGAAGGCTTCACCACTAATTTATAAATTTAATTCAAAGTTATGGGAAATACACAGAATATAACCCTCAGTGTTATTAGTATTTTGTTCCTATCAAGCAACAAAAAGGTTTTTTACTAGCTAATATTTGTGATAAATAGGAATGATAAGAATATTTGCATTAATATTTATTTAATGAATTAGGAGTAAAATCCCTTTATTTTACTTAAATTACATTATTTACTGTAAAGACTGACAGTTATGCTGGCATTGCAATTTTTATCTTGCCCTGGGTTGTTTGCCTCAATATCATTGTTGCTAATCTGTTCCTCAGTTATAAGTGCCTACATAATTTGATTAAATAAATATGTTACAGTCTTGTTCTAGAAATTTGAATGATACACACTGGGAATATTTAATTTAATTATTTTTTTTTATTTAATTTTATTTTTATAATTTTATTTATTTGTTTTTTTTTTTCGGCTACATCATCAATACCCAACATTTTCACATCTGTTACCGAACTACAGGAATTCAGCCAGGTCAAATGAGTGTGTCGACTTATCAAATATCAGACTTTGTGGAAAGATCAGACCTCCCACATAGTTCCAGAACACGATGTTAGATCAGTCTTGACCACTGCATGAAGATAAGGTGCACTTACAGTTTATATTATACTTTTAAAAAATCACCAAGGCATTTTTCCAACTTTATCGACATTTTTTTAATTGAGAGGTTGCCTGTTATCTATTCCTGGACATTATGAAGCAAATTCCGATGCAAGCAAGAGAGGAGTCAGAGACAAAATGGAGATGTAGGTGACTGTGAGAAGCAAAGGACCCGGATTAAAGGCATTTTACAGAGAGTAATCATAACAAAATATGTTTAAGGAATGTAAACAATTACCTCATGCAAGCACCCCTATCTCTTTTAAGTGTTTAGTTTAAAATTCCTTCAGCCACAAAATTATTGGCAGCAGGAAGATAAAATCGCATAAGACAGGCTAAAGTTTAAAAGCAGAGAAACTAAACATTTAGGAAACATGGCAATTAACATTTGCTTTATCAATATAATTTAAATTTAAGTTTTGTTGCTAGATGTTCAGATGAAGATACTAACTATTCAGGCCTAAATTAGTGAAAGTGGTGCTTGCTTTATGTGATATACAACAATTAGACGGTTTTATTTGTAAGAGTAGTAATCATGTTTTTTGGCTTCTTTGCATAATCACAGTTTTACTACAAATGTCTGATTAATTGTACTAATTAACTAAAGAACATTATAATGTGGTCATGTCATTGGCCCATGAACATTTCCTGCTTGTTCTCATACTATTTCACAACTAAAGCAAGAGGCAATTCAATCATAACTTGATGTTAAAGCAGCTATCATGACATTATTTATCAATATGTGGCACTTTTTGGATTCTCGGAAGATATAAAAATAAAAAATGTAAAACAGGGACTATTGTTTTCGTTAACAACGCTCAAAATGGTGTAGCAAAAAAAAAAAAAAAACAATTAGTGCTTATCAAAAACAAGATGTTTTTTCCCAACAGGTTATGGTTAATTTGAGACAATATAAAATACAAGATTAACAACTTAACTCACAACAGCTGAAGACACAACTTATCAATTGTGCTTACATCTTACTCCTACTCCCAGGGCCGTTTATATCGAAGTTGATATTCAGCCAAACCATGTTGGTGTTTCGTAACATTTTATTTTTACAAGGTGGGTCATTATCCCAACGCTCAACCCCTAACCTGGAGGACCAAGAAATACACACATACACTACAGACAATTTTAGCTTACCCAATTCAACTATACCATGTGTCTTTGGACTTGCGGGGGAAACCGAAGCATCTGGAGAAAACCCACATGAACATGGGGAAAACATGCAAACTCCACACAGAAATGTCAACTGACCCAGCCGGAGCTCAAACCAGCGACTATCTTACTGTGAGGCGACCGCACTATACCCACTGAGCCATTGTGCCCCCTTGCTTACATATATAAAGATTTTTTGATAGTTTTTAAATTGCCAGTAGGTTTTTATCATTCGTTTGTTATAATTAAGTATTTTGGGCATGCCCGGCGCCTGTGATACGATGTACACAAGCCAATAAGATTACTGTCGGTGCTTTAGTCCCGTTCACTGCTTATAATAACAGCTTAATAAATAAACTCTTGCAAATGTTTTGTATTTTAAATGTAAATGGCTTAATAAATTTGCCTAGTTGCCACATATTTCAAAACAACATTTGTCGAAATTAAGGTCCAAAAGCTGTCACTGGGTTGTCACAACTTTTTTTAAAAAGATACACCTTTGTACTTTAGGTATAGGTACTAATAAAGATAAAGTATGGACTGAAAACTGACATTGTGATATTTAGTTTTTCTGCAATACAGTTGAAGTCAGAATTATTACCCCCCTGAATTATTACCCACGTTTAATTTTTTCCCCAATTTCTGTTTAACGAAGGGAAGATTTCCTTAACACATTTCTAAACATAAAAGTTTTAATAACTAATTTCTAATAACTGATGTACTTTATCTTTGCCATAATGACAGTAGGCAGGTTAGGGTAATTAGGCAAGTTATTGTAAAACAATAGTTTGTTCTGTAGACTTTTGAAAAAAAAAATAGCTTGAAAAGGGGCTAATAATTCTGACCTTAAATGTTTGTTTTTTTTAATTAAAAACTGATTTTTTTCTAGCCGAAATAAAACAAATAAGACTTCATTTAGAAGAAAAAATATTATCAGATAAACTGTGAAAATTTCCTTGCTCTGTTAAACATCATTTGGCAAATATTTAAAAAATAAAAACAAAATCAACTCAAAATTCAACTGTATATTGTGATAACAATACAAGTACATAAACGATGACCTAAATGACTCTACTTGAAAAGAATTCATTATTTACATAGTTTATGTACATCAGTGTAAAACATAGGAACCATTTTGTTACCATAGATGAATAAAAAAAGAACAAATATAATAATTTATTGTTTTATGCCTTTCTGTGTACTGAAGAATGGAAAAATAAATTTACTCAAATGTAAAAAAATAAAATAAAATAAAATGAAAAATCTGTATAGTTAAATGCAACCAGTCTTTGTTAAATCTGTAAACTTTTTTCACAGGCAGGCACGTGCACACATAGGGCTCAACCTGTGCAGTGCACATGCCCTTTTTAGTTTTTCTCAATAGCTTTGGCTCAATTCTCAATTTGAATTTTTATTTTTCTAAACAATCAGTTTATATCTCAACAATTAAAATTACATCATTGTTCACTTCAGTGGAATTTCTTATTGATTTAAGCAAATCAATAAGGTACTGTGCGTACCTACCATGAGAGGGTGCGAATTAATGTCGCTTTATTTATTTATTTATTTTTTACATAATTCAAATTGATGATTAAACAGTATACACTACAGTATATTTAAGAATCAAGATAGAATGAGAACAGATAAAGGTGGGCGTTTGTGTGTTTTAAAGTATGTACTTGGATGCATGGGAGATGGGTAAAGAAATCTATTGGCTTTAGTTTTGCTGACGGTTTTTAAACACACTAAAAAATACAATTCAGTTAGCTATTGTTTAAAACAAGGTTCAAAATAAGTAAACTCTTTAAAACAGCTAAACTTAATTAAGACATTTGCCAAAAGGTCTAAAACTAAAGAGACAAATATTGCTCATAAGACCTTTCATTAGCACTTGAGCCAGGGGAACTCCTGGTCCAGCCCATGGCTGTGCAGCCTCCTCGAATGGATCCGCTTTACCATTCAATGTGTTTTAAACAATTTTATCTGACAAACTAGCACAAATAACAATAACAATTTTCAAAAGGTACAAACTTGTACTTACAAGGTCCAAATTATTATCTCAAGGGTACATATTAATACCTAAAAAGTACAAAAACGTTTCCCTTTTAAAATGTTTAAGTATTATTAAATACTTTTGAGGTACCAATATGAACCCTTTAAGTACAAACGTGTATGTGAAAAGGTACCACCCCAATGACAACTCGCGTATCTTTATTTCTGAGAGTGTATTAGTATAGCTGATTAACCATGTGGATGGATGATAACAGCCTTCTGAGCCTACCAGTAGGACGCAGTAGTAGCCCATATAATCGAGTGATAACATTCGAAACGGGTGCTTATTTCTGAGAGTACATTATATTTACACATAATTTTATGGAATTCATTACCATACATACTCAACTTGATGTTGACAGTCATAACTGTAGTAAATCCCACTGAAAGTATGCAAATATGGCTGGTTAAAAACACTAATTGAAAGCAGAAGGTGTTGTCTGACCTTTGGAAAAAAAGAGAAAGAGTTTTAATCATAAGATTGTTTCCTTATAAGGCAAAGCTGCATCCGACTCTTTCCAGGCTTTTGAAGACAGCTGCAGCAACTATGACAGGGATGAAACCACATCTGAAATATATTTTGCAATACTAGATCATTTACTAAAACCATATGTCTGAAGATTGTTTTTGGTATTATTCCTGCATTTTTTATTCTTTTATGTTATTTTTTTCCATCTCTCGATTGAGATACACACCAAAGTAATTTGCTTTTAATTTTTTACCGGTGCTAACAGGAATTTTGCATTTACTGGCATTTCAACAATAGCTCTGTGTTTAAACACCACACCAATCATTCTGAAGTTATAGTTGTCTCACTGATCGATTTAACATCTTAGTTGAATGGATTAGTGAGGTTTATTACCTTAAAATGTGCGTCATTCAGCCAAAATGTTGATTTAAGAAAGAGAAGAGCGCAAGGCTAGATAATGACTTTTAAATTTTCAGAGCGTACAAATGTTAGAGGTTAAAGAATCATTATTAACATTAAAACTTATATCAGAGTGTGTCATTATTAAAACGCAACAACCATGCATTATATTTGGCTGTGTATGTATGATATGAACATACCATCATGCAAGACTAACTCTGTGAAATCAGTCTGACAGCTGAAGCATGTGAGATTTGTCAGCGTTAGTGTTTAATATTATAACCATATTAAAACAAATAAGAAAAGCGTGCCTATGGTTGGAATTCTTCTCAAATCACCACAAAGGTAAAATTGAGCGTAAAAACAACAATTTGCTGTATCTGGCAGCCATGTCTGAGGTTGCAGACAGCTTGATTGACTCTGACAGTCTATTGTACTCATCCATGCAATCGCTTCCAGAGCTAGCTTGTTTTTTTACGTAAAGCAAGGCCCATAAATCATCTGAAACATGGCAGTGAAATTGCAGTTTATTGAACTTGTGCTCATTGTTGATATAAGACTGTTGCAACATGCTTAAAAAAAACATGTAAATTAAAACATACTGACACTGCTACACACACACACACACACACACACACACACACACACACTGACCACTTTATTAGGTACAACTGCTTGTTAATGCAATGTTCTAATCAGCCAATCACATGGCACCAACTCAATGCATTTAGGCATGTAGACATGGTCAGGGCGATCTGCTGCAGAGCATCAGAATGGGGAAGAAAGGTGATTTAAGTGAGTGAACAGGGCATGGTTGTTGTTGCTAGAAGGGGCTGGTTTGAGAATTTCAGAAATTGAAATTTCTGAATCTACTGAGATCTATTGGGATCGATCTACTGGGAATTTTACGCACAACTATCTCTAGGGTTTACAGAGCATGGTCTGAAAAATATCCAGTAAGCGGCCGTTCTGTGGGTGCAAATGCCTTGTTGATGCCAGAGGTCAGAGGAGAATAGCCAGACTGGTTCTAGCTAATAAAAAGGCAGCAGTTACTCAAATAAGCACTCGTTACAACTGAGGAATGCAGAAGAGCATCTCTGAACACACAACACGTCGAACTTTGAGGTGGATAGGCTACAGCAGCAGAAGACCACACCGGGTGACACTCTTGTCAGCTAAGAACAGGACACTGAGGCTACAATTCGCACAGGCCCACCAAAATTGGACAATAGAAGACTGGAAAAATGTTGCCTGGTCTGATGAGTCTCGTTTTCTGCTGCGACATTTGGATGGTAAGGTCAGAACTTGGCGTCAACAACATGAAAGCATGGATCCATTCTGCATTGTATCAATGGTTCAGCCTGGTGGTGTGGTACATCATACATATAAACACACACATTTTGGCTGGCTGGTATATGCTATAACTACATCTAAAATACATATATTGAATACATACATATATTGAAGTAATTTCACCTGATGAAAAGTTTATCTTGGCACTATGGATATGCTCTTTTCTTTGTCAATTTGTCACAATTTGTGTTTTTGTGTTTAACATTTCAGCTGCTACCTGTCATCACTTTACCCTTATTATAAAAAAATCCATTGTACATCAAAGTGAAACTAATTCACAAACAAAAGAAAAACAAAGTAGAAAATAAGTTGGATGTTTCAAATGTGTAAACTGTATTCTTGGATGAATAATACCAACATTGGTAGCCATATTTGAAATGCCTCTTGCATGGCTATTACCAAGTACAGTTCTTATTTCATTGAAATGTATAGGAAAACATTTTTCAAAGCTTTATAAAGCTTACAAACATCTTATATAAAAGTCAATTCTTTTCATTCATTTTCTTTTGACTTAGTTCCTATTTATCAGGGTCAACCCAGTAGAATAAACCGCCAACTTATCCATTTTATGTAACATGCAGCAGATGCACTTCCAGCCACAACAGAGCACTGTGAAATATTCACACATACACACACACACACACACACACACACACACACACACTATGGCCAATTTAGCTTGTTCAATTCACCTTTACTGCATGTCTTTGCACTGTAGGGGAAACTGGAGCACCCGCAAACAAGGTGAGAACATGCAAACTCCCCACAGAAACACCATCTGACCCAACCGAGGCTTAAACCAGTAACCTCCATCATCCGTAAGTGGAAGATGTTTGGAACAACCAGGACTCTTCTTAGAGCTGGCCGGCCATCTAAGCTTAGAGATCGGGGGAGAATGGCCTTAGTCAGGGAGGTGATCAATAACCCAATGGTCACTCTGTCTGAGCTCCAGCCATCTTCTTTGGAGAGAGAAGAATCTTACAGAAGGACAACCATCTGTGCAGCAATTCACTAATCAGGCCTGTATGGTAGAGTGGCCAGACGGAAGACACTCCCCGCTTGGAATCTGCCAAAAGGCACCTGAAGGACTCTCAAAACATAAGAAACAAAATTCTCTGGTCTGATGAAACTAAAATTTAACTCTTTGGAGTGAATGCCAGGTGTTACATTTAGAGAAAACCAGGCACCGCTCATCACCAGGCTAATACCATCGCTACAGTGAAGCATAGTGATGGCAGCATCATGCTCTGGGGATGTTTTTAGCAGAAGGAACTGGAAGAGTTATCAGGATAGAGGGAAAGATGAATGCAGCAATGTACAGAGACATCCTGAATGAAAACCTGCTTCAGAGTGCTCTTGACCTCAGACTGGAGTGACGGTTCATCTTCCAGCAGGACAATGACCTAAAGCACACAGCCAAAATATCAATGGAGTGGCTTCACAACAACTCGGTGAACAGGGGCGGACTGGGACAAAAATTCAGCCCTGGCACTGTGGCCACACCAGCCCACATGACCACACCGACACAGCCCCACCGACAGACACGCACATTAACTACTTATATTGGTGTACAGATAGTGAAATAATATAAGCAGTACCATATATGTAATAGATATTTAAACATTTAATGTATGTGACTGGAAGAAAAACAACCCGTTTATAACAAATTCATACATACAGTAAAACTAAATTAAAATAATTTAAAGTCCGTGTGCTGTCTGTTTACCATTTGTCTGCTATTTATGATAGGAGTAACCTGTGAATGTGTATCACACACACACACCTTTACACACAAATGGACATGCAGCACTACATTCAGCATACTTTTATTCACAAATAACTATACTTGTCATTCTCTGAAGTGTTGTTCTTTATTGCCACGGTCCATAGACTATGTTGGCTTCTCCTTGTCATGTTGACAGTAAACACATTGTCTGATTCTACATCTTCTCATTCATTTTAACTCTTTAACTAATTTATGACTGTATGGCTGTCTGAGATTATACTTGTTCCTCACCCTTGCCTGACTCTTGTTGTGTCCATGCTTCTTGCTGGTCTCTGCAGTCACTGTGTCATCATTATTTGAATCACTGCTTTTGCTAGGCTTGACTCATTCTAGTTTTTAATAAATTTGTGCTTATGAAACAATTATAGGTGAAATAAAGAATAAATACTAACAATTATGGCCTATTCTACAGTTAAGTTCAAATTTAACTATGTAGACTTAACTACATTTTTTTCATGTGTTCACCTCTACTGTAGAATTAACTACTAACCCAAAGTACAGTGTGTAATGTTTTTTTTCTACCTCTACCAAACTCCTCCCTGTCTCTGCTAGGCCTACCGTAGCATATTTTCTAACAGCACTGCTATTGGCAACACCCTAGTTAATAAACACAGTATAGGATGTAAAGATTGCAGCAAAATGTTTTCTTACTGACTGCTCTGAACATTTGAATACCAGGGTTTCTGCAGGTTTATTCAAATCAAATTTAAAACATTTCAAGACCCTTTTAAGACAATTATGAATAAAATTTTAGACTTATACAGGGCTAAACACAAAGGATTTTTTCAAATGGTCTGGTAACTTTGGTAAATAGTTTTTTGTATTAATGGAAGATCATTTAAAGGGGTGTGTTGCTTTATTTTTCCTTCCATGATTAGGGAATTTAATTTGGAGAATTTGCTGAAAATAATGTAACAGCTGTTATAAACTGAATCTCTTTGCAATAAAAACACTGATTTGGCCAGATTGGGTAGCTTTACTTGGATAGAGGGAAATTAAGAACAGTTTAAAATGATTTAAGACCTACAACACAATATTTCAGTGAAGTTAAGACTATTTAAGGCCTAATATTTTGTTTTTTTAAATTTAAGACTTTTTAAGACCCTGCGGAAACCCTGTATACAAATTAATACAATTAAGTAATAACAGTAGCACCGAAATGAATAGAATATAAAGCAAAAATGAAAAAAGCAGCAATATTTGTGTGTACCAGCAGATTTGTACATTTTTAATCCTTCATGATATATAGTTATTTGTGAAATCATGCTGAAGTGTTGCTAGTGCTGCACCTCCATTTGTGTGTAAAGGTGTGTGTGATACACATTAACAGGCTCCTATCATAAGGGTTAATTTATTTTTAAATAGAGCCACAGTGTTAAAATGGCTCACATGAGCTTCTATTTTGAAGTGTTTCTAGCAATCAGTGATCTCGTACCCCTTGTTGATTGTACATGGAAGTGTTTTAGTATCTTTATTTGTATTATTTTTTTTCTGATTCCTTAATTTGTTTATTTTAATTTGTTGTAGACCACACCAACCCACAAGGATACCCAAAGTGATTGCTAGCACTTGCATACTCAGTACTTGTTGGAAACTTTGTGGAAAGAATAGTCAAAATAATTCTGGATAGATTGAATCTCATTTTCCCTGACAATGAGATGATTATGTACTGTAACCTATGCATGTATTTAATGTATTAGTTTAAAGACTAGCTATGTATTCAGAGTTCACAACAAATGCATACAGTACTGTGGCTATAGCTTTAGGTTCTTTTGCATGTTAGAATATATTCCTAGTAGCATACAGCAGTCTGTATACCAGAAATCACGTTATCTGCTGATAATGACATATTAAAACGTGCGGGAGTTCTACGCTAAGCTGACAACTGTTAAACACAATGTAGTCACTGTGTTTAATGCACTGTCACAAACTGTCAGAAGTAGCGTGAATGGCGAGACATTTACTTGGTATGTTTTAGTATAATGACTTAGAAGTACATTTTCTGTTTTCTTACCTCCTCTGCCGCGCTACTGTCCTCCGACGCAGCAGCCGAATGTTCGAGATTATTTCAGTAACTTTATGCATTTGGCAGCGTCTGATTTTAGAGCCCTTTTGCGCTCTTTCTCTGAGCTTTTCGGCACCGCCTATTCTTTTAACGGTACATCTCTGACAATTGGCTTGTGTGGCACTTATTGTTTGTTTTACATTCTTGCTAGATTTTGATTACGTCGCCATCACCTCAGATTGGGTCGGCCCCTCTCAAAACCAGCCGGCCGTTGCCGATTGGACCAAATGCGCAACATTTATTATTATTATTATTATCATCATCATCATAATATCACATCTTGTAAGAGATAAAAGCTTGTAAAAGCATGTAAAAACAATACATATTAAAAAAAAACCAAAAAAAAAAAACCTGACCAGCCCACATTTAAAAAATGGTCCGGCCCTTCTGGCATTTGCCAGAATTGCCAGATGGCCAGTCCGCCCCTGTCGGTGAATGTCCTTGAGTGGCCCAGCCAGAGCCCAGACCTAAATCCTATGAATCATCTCTAGAGAGATCTGAAAATTGCTGTACACTGTCGCTTCCCATCTAACCTGATACAGCTTGAAATGTACTGCAAAGAGGAATGGGCAAAAGTTCCCAAAGACAGGTGTGCCAAGCTTGTGGCATCATATTTAAAATGTGGCTGTAATCAATGGGAAAGGCAAAGACTACTTATGTACATGTGATTTTTCAGATTTTTTATTTTTATAAATTTGCAACGATTTAAAAATATCTTTTTTCACATTGTTATTATAGGGTATTGTGTGTAGAATTTGGAGGAAATCAATGAATTTAATCCATTTTGGAATACAATGAATACTTTCTGAATGCACTGTATATGTAACTATAAAACACAGCACATGGTAACAAATGCACACGCAATTTATATATAATAGTGCATATAATTATTTGCTTGCTGCAACATTGTAACTTCCAGAACTGTTGTGCTCATTAGCAATTGGCTCTTTTAAGGCCGGATTATTTTGCCACATTCTCCACACTTTCTCCCTCTTGTAAGTAACTTGAGTGCATTGTCCTATTATGTGAAATAATACTTGTTTTTTGTAATGGTGTACTACACTTGTCAGGACGTTTTGTTCAAATGAAACACAATAGTTATCTTTATAAGACACTGTAAATGACCACAACATAAATGTTTCATACTGAACCAATGAATAACTAGTTTAATAAAGACTGAAAAAAACACTGCGCGCAAAAGACATGAAGATTTTTATAGTCTTTATTTTATATTTGTGGTAGAATTTTATGTACAAAATGATTGCCAACATAAAAAACGAGAACTGAGGAGCAATGAAACTAATAGTGCTACACCACAAGATAATAATTTTAAAAAGAAATTAAGAGACACCTTATGCAGTGCACACTACGCTTTCTTAAATGATTGGTGACATGCAATTTCAACAAAGCCGTAGGCTAAAATGCCAAGATTAATAAAATCATATTTCACCTGCTTCGCTAACATCACTATGCACTAACATCAGTAGCAAGCTGTAGGATTACATGGAAAAAAATGTAACATTATCTGTTTTGTGGATGTTATGTGATATGCTATCGAGTACTGTTCTTTTATAATCCGTTTACTAGTCAGATAACAGTTTGTTCTACAGTAGATAATATAGTATAGGCCGATGTATACAGAATTCTACTTTTAAAAAACAGATCCCATTATCAACCCAAACTGGCCAATTTAGATGGCTGTATAAATGGCTTTAGCAGTGCAATGAATGTAATGCATATATATCTTATCCATATGTACGAAAAGCAGACCTCTTATTCCTTTCCAGCGTAAACAACTTTGACAACTGATTGCTCAATGGTCACAGTACAGCGCACAGACATTACTATGACCAATGCAAAATAATTCTATCTATTAAATATGGGTACTACTGTAGCAACTTATAATAGAGTTAATATGCCTAAAGTAATGGCTTATATGGTGTATACTTTCAGTGTGTATACAACTTGAGAACATCTTAGGTCCATTTTACACCTGCTATTAAAAGAGCATTCCAATTTTTGATATAAGCTAATTTTACATCACCTACATTGTGAAAATAATCTGTAATTTTACGGTTTATTTCCAGCAGCTGGGGTGCCGGAATAAAAAATAAGAATAATAAAATAACAGGTGTTAAATTACGGAAATTTACCATAAAATAACGGGCATTAAATTACAGAAACTTCCATACATTTACATTTCTGGTAAATTTCTGTAATTCAACCTCTGTTATATTACAGTAGATTTCTGAAATGTAACGGCTGTTTTTTCTTTTTTTCAGCATCCCAGCTGCTAGAAATAAACCGTAAAATTACGATTTTGTTTTTACAGTGTAGTTAAACAGTTGAGCCCTTTAAGCTTAGAATAGATCATTAAATTGGATTGAACCACTAGCATCTTGCTCATAAATGTAAACATTTTTTGAGTTTTGATAAGGTGGCACAGTGGCTCAGTGGTTAGCACAGCAAGATCGCTTGTTCGAGTCTCGGCTGGCATTTTGTTGTGGAGTTTGCATGTTCTCCTTGTGTTTGTGTAAGTTTCCTCCGGGTGCTCCGATTTTCCCAACATTCCAAAGACATGCGGTGAATTGAACAAACTAAATTGGCCATAGTGTACGAGTGTGTCTGAGTGTGTATGGGTGTTTTCCGGTACTGGTTTGCAGCTATTAAAACATCCGTTGTGTAAAATATATGCTGGTGAAGTTGGTGGTTTATTCCGCTGTAGCGACCCCTGATGAATAAAGGGACTAAGTTGAAGGAAATTGAATAAATGAATGATTTTTGAAAGATATTTTTGATTAAATGCTTGATACTTCTGTAGCTACATCATCTACAAAGACGGATGGAAAATACTCTTTCTGGTGTAACGATCAAGGAACTTTGCTGCCATATGATGGCTGAATAAGCAATGCCAGTAAAAATGGTAACAATCAACCATTTAGCTCTAGATGCCATATTATTTTCCCTCAAAAAGTGGAGTGTTCCTTTAAGATGCATTTCTGTTGATTTGATTTCAAGTGGATGACGCTGAATATAGGTGTAAACAAGGTCTAAGATTCACAGCTAATCCACTTCTGAATGTATTCAGAGGTATACTGTATAAAGCTTCTGTCTTTTGTTTTGTTTTCTGCTGTCTTTTTTTTTGCCTTTTACAAGATTATTTTTCCAAAACAATTTTAACTACTTGTAATCCAAATCAACCAAAACACATGTTAAAGAGAGAGCTCACACAAAAAAATGAAAACTCTGCTAGTTTTAAACCTGTTTGACTTTTTGTTTTGTTGAACACAGAATAAGATATTTTCAAGAAAACTGGAAATCTAGAAGCATTGGCTTCTATAGTGTTTGTTTGTCTTATTGTGAAAGTCAATAGTTACATGTTTTCAGCTTTCTTCAAATTATATTATTTTGTGTTCAACAAAATAAAGAAGCTCAAATTTTTGCGGGTGAGTAAATCTGTGCATTTCCATTTTTGTGTGAACTATCCCTTTATTAGCAGGTGTAACTATAGGTTGGAGATTTGTCTTGTTTAAGTGTTTTATTATTTTGATAGAAAAACTAAAAAGAAAAGTCAACAATCAATTGCAGGTGAATTCAGATTTCTTTCACAAGATATTATCAACAGTTATTTGGATATATACAAAAGTGATCAGTTGGTTTTGTTTGAGAGTTTGTCTACGGCCTTATTCGTTATCTTTTCAGTCTTAAATGGCACAAATCCAAGACTAAACACCTCGCGTGTGGTTGATTTATAAAATAGATGAAAAAATTATATAATATATATATGAAAAATAAAACAATTTTTGGGGGGTTGCCTGGATGTGCAAGTTCATAAAGTAAGTGGGAGCTTTGAGAATGTTTACTTGAAGACATTCTCATAGGCAGGGCACTTGTGGCTTTTGAGTTTTTTCATGGTCTTTTTGAACTCTCTGTTGGATTTGTCCCACTTGTGAATCCCGGTGAGAAGGTACTGTTTGTCCACCTTGCGTCCCATGATAAGGTATGTGTTTCGGGTATTGTCCAGCTGTGTGCAGGGGCAATCCGCCCCGTTCTTCAGGTACAGAGTCAGTTTCTTAAGGTCCTTCTTTTTCAAAGTGCCCATCTTTATGGTTCTTTTCTTTTTCTGAAGGGTCACCTTGCGATCCATGTTCTCCCGCTTGACCTCTTGGATCTTGGTCTTAATGGCTGTGGGTAAAGAAAACAGAGAATCAGTTCTGATGTTATCTTCTCTGCCAGGCAAAGAGGTGACCAAATATGATCTCATCTTGCCAGTAAATATTAGTTTTTTGCATTTCTTCAAATAATATCGCTTGTGTTTAGTGGCATAAAGACATGGAGATTTTGAGCTGCCTGGAAAAGCCCCCACAGTTTTTTTTCTAAACAGTGCTCCCATCTACTGCATCAAACGTCCCTGAAACGTGTGTTGTATTCTGGACTGCGTAGAGCTTTCCCATTTACAATAAGTCATCTAATCCCTCAGGCCATGCGCTGGGTTCAAAGAGGCCAAGAAGGGTTTGGGTTGCAAAAGGGGTATCGCTGGCAGTTCCCAAACGTCCAAGGCCATAAAAGAGAGATTAGACTGCTAAGTAATGCAAGGGGGCAAAAAGAGAGATGAAGGAATGGAGGAAAAAAATGAGGAGAAGGTGTAATTAATATCAGGCCTGTCTTCTTTGCCAATGGTCTCAGGGCAAAGCCATTGTGATACTGGTCTCTCTGTCATGAACTCTGTCAAGTTCAAGAGAAAGCATCGATGTCTATGCAAACCAAAACCACTCTCAGGGCCGTATTCGTTTTCCCAGGGGGTAAGAATGTCCCAAATTGCAGCTTCGCTGCCCTCTGCCCCTCTAGACGTAACTGGATACTAGGTTTTGTTCTTTTGAATACCTCTCTTATAAGCTTAAGGCAATTAGTCAAAGGTCAGAATTTTTCTAGATGGATTTATTGGCTGCAGATGAAATGGTCCTCATTCAAATTTTACTCCACTCAAATGAATC
This sequence comes from Danio rerio, assembly GCF_052040795.2. Lineage (NCBI taxonomy): Eukaryota > Metazoa > Chordata > Actinopteri > Cypriniformes > Danionidae > Danio > Danio rerio. Next base: position 28,564,417 of record NC_141025.1, on the reverse strand, counting down.
ATATGTTTATCAAACACCAAAAGTAACCAGAAATGCACTGGTAAATCTGGTTGATCAGCCAATAATTATTCAGCCAAATTATGACTCGTTAATTTCAGCAATATTGCTGACTATATGAAAATTGTCATATGATTTATGAACAATACAGTTTGTAAAGTAAGATTTTCTGTCTTTTAGTAGACATATTATTCACCTTCTTCTTTCCGTACGTGCGGGCGCAGCCATTTGAATCTTTGTGGCTCGAGACTTCCGATCTCATTCACTTTTAAACTGTAAAAACAGCTTGTTATGCAGCTTGATGTTGCATTTTCGTATCATATGATTCTGCTTTGTTTGTTTGATTCAGTTTATTATTCCTAGTCATTTCTCCCAAAGGTGACTTAATTGGAAGTTCTAAAACAATCGCATTGAAGAATAAGGTCAATATGAGAGACTTGCCTTAATTACCAAAAAAGTGGATCTAATTAGATTTGCATTGTAAACATTAAATAAAAGTGAAAAAATATTTAATTTTTTTATTTCATATATTAGGTTCTCAAAATCATTTCGCATAAATCCCCAGATTTTTAATTAATTGTTTTAAATTATTTAATTAATTCTAAGCAAAAATAGTAAACAATGTCTGCAGACTTTGTCTGACCCTACTCATAACCAGGCCCGCTCGGAATCTGCGCACGCCCATAGCTTAGCCTATCATTGAGTCTATTTATTAACTTGTGTAAATGTGTGTAAATTTAATTTTTTTCGCTTTTTAAATCAATTTCAGTAATATTATTAACTAATATGAAAATGTATATATGATTTATTTACAATACGATTTGTAAAGTAATATTTTCTGTCTTTTAGGAGATATATTATATGAAAGACTTGCTTTGTTTGCCAATGTATAAGTGGATCTAATTGAATTTGCATTGTAAACATTAAATAACAGTTAATTATTAATTATTTCATGCATTAAGTTTTTAAGCACAATACTCTCAAAATCATTCCGCATAAATCTGCAGATTATCTACAAAATTTTGTGCAGAAAAAGCAAAGAAAATCCACAGATTCTGTGTGGCCCCACTCATAACCAATAAATATATTGTTATCACTTTTATTTTTATGATGCCTAAATAAAGTGAAAGTGGAAGTGAAGTGAAAAATAAATCACCAAAACTGAAATCTATAAACTTTAAAATGTTAGAAGGGTATTAAGGCATCCATGATCATTATATTGAACAGTGTGGAAATGCTAATTGTTTTGAAGATCTGCTAAAGATTTTTTTAACTAGATATATTATAGTGTGAGAGGACTGTACATGTAATTTAAATGCAAAAACAGTAGAAATGAACAATTAAATCCAAAAATGTACACTTTTGACAGGTTTTGTGGTGCAGGGTCACATATTGGTCAATATTTGATATTGATATACTTTGTAAGCTCAAATATTGCTTCAAACTGTCTCTATAATCCAAGATTTGAGAAAACTATTGTTAAAATCTACGCAAATACAATGTGTGTACTTGCTGCACAGTGTTTGAACTGTAAGACTTACAGATCTTACTTGAAGAAGCTCTATCTTGACCACTCATTTGACCAATGAACCCCTGGTTTAATCTTACTTCACATTCTTAGATTTGTTTTAATCTGTCTGATCTCTCAGTAAACTCTCTTTAACCTGTTAATCTTAGTCCTTAACCTTTCCTTCGCACGAGTCAGCTCAACGGTGGTCCTGCCAGCCTGAAACTCCAATATGCCATTTTCCCCCTAGTTCTGGGTTAAAACACGCAGAGCGTAACTTCTTATCATTTCCAGCAGTTTAACGTCAGCGACCCAGCAGTGAACTTCAGGCACTCTGCCACCTAAAGAAGAATTTGGTCCAATTAGCAGGCCGATTCCAAAGACCCGTGGAAATGAGCAGACATCTGTACTGAGATTTACTGCTAATTATGCTTTAAAAACCTGATCATTCTCCACTGGCTGTCAGTAAGCAGACCACAGTGAAACTAAATCCTCCCCGTATCCTGTTGAACCTTGACTTAAAATATCCTCAGCAGCCTGAAGCACAAAAATTATAATGCTCAGTCATTGCCTTTTAAGTCTGGAGAGTCACACTTCACACTTTAAGAGGACTGTAATTCAAAGAGTTACACAAAGAGAAGTGTTTTAGTCCTCAACCCATAACCTCATATGTCACACCTTCTCACTTCTAATGGCTCCTGCAGAAATAAGCCAGAGTCTTCCCAGTATTATAAGTGCACATGGAAGGGATTACGGCTTGATCTGAAGTCTATAAAGGGGCTTAGCGTTTGATGAAATTATCGAAAAAAAGGGTCTGCAGGTTAAAGAATTATCAAGTCTTCATCTTACTTCAAATCCCACTTTAAATCCACCGTGAACTTCTTTTGCACCTTGTGTTTGTGAATGTAATCCTTACAAATGCAGAAATATTGCTACAGTCGAATACTTTCAGATGTGGCTTTACGGCTAATATGTGTAATGCCACACTTTCCAAACAATAACAATGGGAAAGCTTTAATAGGGTTAGTCTTTCGCTCTCTAATCCAGTGCCTTAGAAATGGGCGAGCCACAATGAAGCACCATCAAAATCAAGCGGTGTGAGATGCCTTTCTAATCTGATAAGACATTACAAGTAAACAAAGGGGTGTTGACTGGCATATCACTCTTTTAAGTCATTACAGACAGATCCATATCAGCAGAACTGGTTTACTGAGCGGAAAAATCTACTATATAGTTGTCACATGCTACAAAATCACGAAGTAACCATCATAACGTTATGATATCCAATAATAGGCAGTGGATCTGATTCTAAACACAAACCCAAATAGATAATGTTTCAATCTCAGATGGTCCAAATACATACTTCATGCTTGAAAGCTTTGGTAAATATTTGATAAATAAGACATAAACAAAGAGAGCATATCTCAGAGACTGCGGTCACAATCAGCGTTCTTTCCAGAGCCAAATGAATCATTCTGATAAAGAGCAGTGAAGGTAAAACTGCAGCTCTTCTGCGATAAACACTGCTTTAAAAAAAACTTTTAACCTTTGTCCCTGATCTTTGACCTAGCTTCCTCTGTCATTTTGAAGACATGTCCACAGCCAGATGTAACGATGCCATAAACTCAGTAGGGAGAGCTCGGCCTGAAACAATTCTCAAACATGGCACCTGTGGTTAAGGGTGAGCTCCAGTTAAAATGGTGCTACACCATACAGTTTTACTACAGGAAAGCTGAGCATGCATCACTGACCACGGGACAGACAGCCAAGTAAAGTGTGCTAATGCTGTACTGTTTTGCCGGGAAGGAAATACAGAAAAGCAACGCTGGAATGGCAGTAAAACTATATTCTGTTTTTCATATTCTTTAAATATTTGGTATTCAAAAATTTAAGAAATTAAGAGGAAATTGCTCAAGTGAATTCTTTAGCTCATTTGAATAATTCGGCAGCCCAATTTTTAGGGTGTCCGTGAGGTCTTAAATTTCAAAAATAAATTTTTTGTCCTTAAGTCTTAAAGTTACTGAAATATAGTGCTGTAGCTCCTAAATCATTTTAAACTGGTCTTAATTTTCGTATGTCCAAGTAAAGCTAGCCCTATCTGGCTGACACCCAATCACCAATCTCAAAACTTTTTTGTTTATATTTAAGTTTTTATTGCAAAAAGATATAATTCACAAAAGCTGTTAAACATTTTTACAGCTAATTCTCCAAATTAAACTCCCTAATCAGGGAATCAACACATTCCTTTACATGATCTTCCATTAATACTAAAACTACTTACAGAAGTAACTCCTTAGCTTTTAGCCCTGTATACGTCTTAAACTTTACTCATATTGATCTTGAAAGGGTCTCAAACAGTCTTAAATTTGACCTAAAGAATCCTGCAAACACTCAGAATTTTAGTATATACCAAAGATATGGATAAAGACAAATGGGACTTGGCCCATTTAAATTCAAACTATGCGTGTCGACTTTTCTATGAACACAATTTAGACAACAGACATCTAAACAAACTAAGGGTGCTTTCACATCTATGGTTCAGCTCTTTTGGTCCAGACCAAGAGCAACAAATGATACACTGTAGCATTTTTCTGCATAACCCTGATTCTCAAATCACAAGAATTGAAAAAGGTTTTATTTTGACAAATTGTAATTTTTACTTGGAAGAACTGTTATCAGACCTTAATAGAAAGAAACTAATATTAACATTTATCTCAAACCCATATACTGTATAAGAAATTCAGTAGCCCCAAATAAATTAGCATTTATTTATGTAACTTATTTCTGTAGCTGTACAAATGTGAGCAAACACCAAACTTAAAAGTATGCAGAGCTCTTTGAAAGGTCTAGTAAAACAACATGTATATACACCGAAAAGAGAGACTAGACTAGCTCATAGATTTACTTTATCACTGATGCAAAACTTCACAGCTTGAAGCGTGTCTTCCTTCGCTGTCTGTCTTAAGCAATATCCTGCATTGAAAATTCAGCACAGAGGTCATTGAGAGTGTGTTAGTGGGCTTGGTTTACATAAAGCTGACCAGAAAAAAAAGACAGCAGCTTTCCAGAGATAGCTTACCCATTTCAAACACTGAATGAAACTTTATGGTTTTGTCAGAGGCTAACCAAAACCAGCTTTTGTTTTCCTCTTCAGAGGGAAGCAGGAAGTCACTCTCGCGCTGCTCTCCTTTTGTTGAGGCAGCTCCTGCTGGGATTGGCATTAATGGCTGCAGTTATAGGCTCGTTTAACAGTCATTGTTGTTAACCATCCTCAAATCTAAATGTTCATCCACACTGATAATGCAATAACTTAGAATTCCAACTTATTATGTCACATGACTTCGGAAATCTGTGAAATAATAATGTGAAATATAAACAGATTAGATTTTGGTGTTTGGATTTTAAAATTATTTTTTTATTTACTTATTGCTTACAGTTTCTTTCTTATTTAAAATCCACTGCTCTTCAGCATTATATGTTTTTTTTTTATAAACCTTCAATAAATGGATTTTGAAGCTCAATTTAAAACAAATATTATTATTAAAGATGAAAATAGCTGTTCTGCTCTATATTTATTTGGAAACTGATACATTTAATCAATATTTCGAATGACTGAATAAAAATAAAAATCTTTTGTAATTGTTTTGTTATATTTAGTTGTCAAATTAATCTAAATTTGTCAAAACATCATTTATATTTTTTTTTTTTTTTAAATCACAAAGAAAAAAAAATAGTATTCTTTGGAATGTATAACAAAAAGGTCAGGGTGAAATGGGTACATCGATTTACACCAATGACCAAAGACACTTTGTCAGACTCTGACCAGAGGTCAACCCCTGGGCTGTTGTCACATCCAGACAGAAAAGCAAACATCCCAATTTAGAGCTGTTAGTAACAGCCAAATAAAGAGTTTAGGGCCTCTGTGAATTACCTCAATTCATTAGTTAAACAGTTGTGGCCTCTCAAAGGGCAATCTAAATCATGACATAAATTTGTAAGGGTTAAAACATTCTGCTGCTGCTGCTGTGTTTAAAACCATTACACTGTTCTAATAAAAGTGAATTTGGCAGTCGAGATGGACAAATATGTCCAAAATAACAAAATCGTGACCCAGTGGTTCTAAAAGTGCTTGAATTTGTCCAGAAATCAGCGGTAATGGCTATAAAATAAAATATGATCCTGGAACTCAGCATTTATGGCTAAAGAAAGTTATGACTTAACATGATGACTCAATACTGGTGAAAGATGGACATCATCTTAAAACTGAGAAGAACTAAAATGAAAGATTTATAACCAGTAAGCAAGATATTATAGAAAACTGTACTGCTAAGGTTTTCGCTACTGAAAAAAATTAATATTTCTTTGTTTATTCTAAACGACGAGCTTCAGAACTACATTTAGGATGAGTAAAAAGATTCAAGCATCTGCTGGAGAAGGAATAGGTCAGTAGTTTTTGTTCAGGACTGTGTGGTTTTGGCTGTTCTTTCAAACTAATATATATCAATCTTGAAAGCCTACTCTATTTCCAGAACACAAAAGATCTGAAGGGAAGATGGGTTGCAATCTTGGCTCATTCAATGTGTGAGCGCAAAACAGCATGAAGCGTGTTGATATTCTGTGTGATGTATGTAGTGATTTTCTTACCAAACTCACTGGCGCACATGTGATCCAGAATCACATCCATTTTCATTTCATTGTCGCAAGGGGGACAAACTGGAGGGTGTCCTGAAAGAGAGAAAATGCTGTCAGAGAAATCCAACTTTGGTATCAACATGCAGGAGTAATTGGGATCAAATGTTATTTCTCTGACTACTTTAGCTCTTTGTCCCACTTTCAGTGCATGACTGGAAAGTTTGCAATTGACTTTAAACATTGGGGGAAGAGATCACAGTGCTATTTTTTTTTCTAAATAGAAACTTTATCAACCTTCTATAATTATGTACTCAGACAAGCAGCAGGATTTTGTTCTTGGCTTTTTTTTTAAGGTCCCTGAACATCATTAATGCTTTTAATTGGTAGAACATTTTAATTTTAGTCTCTTAAGTGCTAAATGAAGAGCAGAGCAAAAATTTAAGTCTTTTCTTTTTTGAAGCAAACAAATATGATCTGTGCTATTTCCATTTGTATAAACTATTGTTACAACTTACGAAAGACAGAAAAAAGGAGACATAGGACAACACGGTTATAACCGAGACTGACTGTAATTAAAACAACTATTGTTTCACGGATGCCTCCCTTTAGTCATGGAAACAGAAATTAACCCTTGAATGTAAATTCTCTAACCCACTTTCAAGATTTTGAACTCAAATCTAGAATAATTCTGGTAACAATTTGTTTTGAGTGTCCATTTGAGTATTAATAGACAATACTGTATGCTTAATATCTGTTGATACTGCTCCTTTAACAAACATTTAACTGACTATAAGAAACTTTGCAAGTACATGCCAACTTACACTAACCCTAACCCCAAACTAACAGTCTACTAATAATCTAATGAGAATTAGTTGGCATGTAAATGCAATGTAACTTAAATTCAACAAATGGACCATCAAAATAAAGTGACCACAATTCTGACTAACTACCATTCTAATATATATCTTTATTTTTTGGTGACCAGCTGTTTTTTTTTTTTTTTTTTTTGCATACTACTAGTCAAAAGTTTGGGGTCAGTAGGATTTTAAAATGTTTTAAAATAAGATACTCCTGCTCACCAAGGCTGCGTTTATTTAATCAAAAATACAGTACAAATTGTAAAAAAGTGAAATGTTATTGCACTATAAAATAACTTTTTGTAATTAGTTTACAATTTAATTTAACCATTTATTCCAGTGATTTCAAAGATGAATTTTCAGCTTTATTACTCCAGTCTATTCAGAATTCACTCTAATGTTAGTTATTGTTATTATAATTATTAACATTATGAATAATAAATAGTAGTAAAAGCAATAATAAAGTAATAATTTCATTTGAAATACAATACATACATACATACAATAAGAAAGCAGTTATATAAATAAATATATGAATTTATTTTTAGTAAATATTTAATAATTTACATTTAATTTTAATAAAATAATTAATAAAAAACTGACTCCGTACTTTTGACCGGTATAGTGTATATTTAACATAATATTGTAGAAAATTCACTCAGAGGAAAAAAAAAAAACTGGTTGGAAAAGACTTTCAACCATTTTTGTTGCATCTTTTCTGTGTAATGTAACAGAGGATATACAGGAATCAGAGAGTGACATTCAATATCTTTTAAGACCTTTTTTTAAGACTCTTTCCATACATTTTAAGAGACTTTTTAACCACTTTTCAACCGTAAACACTGGCAAGATTTTATCTTGCAGTCTATTTACTAAATATTACTGTAAAAAATTCATCCAAAACTAAAATATTATTCATATGCTGAATAAATTCTATTAAATCTAGCCAATTCAGCAGGTTGGCGTTTATAGACTATTTTGAGGGATGTAAATGATAACAATAGTCCCAACATATTTCTGGTTTAACCTTTCTTATTTTTATAGCTTCCAAGAATCTATGATAGATGTTTTAACATTAGGTAATGCTTGAATCGCCTCTTGTTACAGTTATGAAATAGTTTGATAAGAAGCAGTAAATGTTCAACGACATCACCCCATTGAAATGGTCTATAGAACTGCAGAAAAGATGGCGTTTTGCTTGGTTACTGCAGTAAACGAAGCAGCATGATGTCAAATCTAGCAGGATTTCATTGATTTCATGAACGACACAGCATCCCGAAATTCGCAGATTTAATTCAGGCAAACTTTAGCATACAACCATACGCTGCATAATCAAAAATGATATAAAATTGAATAGCTTGCAAAATAGCATTTAAGACTTTTTAACTTCTTTTAAGGGTCTTAAATTTATCTACATTGATTTATAAACTTTAAATACTTTATGACCTAGCGGACACACTGTGTGAATGAGCTCCCACTTGCAAGCTACCAGCGTCAAAATGGTGCAAAAAGTAGTATTTAAATTTTTTGTTTTATTTTTTAAAACAAAACTGCATTTTTGCATAATGCGGTAAGTGTAAACTGCTCGGAGGAAGATAAAACAGAGATCCAATTTCAGTGAGTGTCACTTTCTCCACAGGCATTTTTACCAAGAAAACAGTGGACAAATGGTGAGGGCTTAACCCCTTGTAGAAAGTAGGAAAAGTGGAAATCCTTTCTTCTCCCGAGCCCTCACTGCTTGAACCCTACAGTGGGTCGATATGCGAGGGCGGGTCTAATGTATCTGTGGCTTTGGGTTCATTTGACCGTGACGCTGACAGCATGTGATAACAGCTGACAGGATCTCGATGGGGTGCTTATTAATTTAACTTCTCTGGTATTCCAGCTTCCAAGCCACCCTGCTAGAGATCGCTCACTCAGGACTCTGCGTCACTAACAGCAGGCTAGGGCAGATGGCTGAAGTCACAAAAGTATCTTCTCTCAGTGTGGTACATCGTTCTGGCAAACAGTCTGTTCAGTCTTAAGCACCATGTTGCAACTTTTGAAATGGAAATTCCCTTGTAATTTATGAGCCATCTACATAAGCTAGTTGTACTTTCCCTTTTCTGGGACATACAACTATAAGGCTTGAGTGTTTCCATAGGGAAAGTCTGACTGGTGTCCTGATAAAATACCTGGTAACATTAAGATACTTTGAAAAAAAGTCTTATCTAAATTTGCTTTATATTACAGATGCTGTTTTTAAAAGAGTGGAAGTGTATTTATTTCTTTTCTAACCACTGAAAACTTACATTTTCTGCTTAAGTGCCTTTAGTAAATAAAAGCAGCTGTTCAAATCTCTCTCTGTGTCTGAACTAAGCACTATCCTCCTGCATTACCTTATGAAAAAAAACCTTATTAACAGGCACAGCAGGGTGGCCTGGCTTTGAAATGACATTACATCTACAGAAATAATAGGGTTGCTAACAAACAGCCATTTTTACTTGTGTTTTTGACTAAGAAAAGCTACTCAATAAAAGTATCTCTTACAAAAAAGGTAGGCGCTGCAGTTGCGAAATAACACTAAATAAATAAATATGTAAGGGTCGGTTTTTGGAACACATCCTAGTGTTGTCTTGGAACTCAAATAACACCCCAAAATCAATTGCTACCAGCTGTTAAAAAAGCAAAAAAAAAAACCCTGGATATCCATCTATCGTGCTTTACCAAGACGCCACATCCCCTCTGTCTCTGTACCTAGAACACATGTTCTCAAAATCATCAAAATCATCTGTCAAATCAGACACACAAACATGAGATATTTGAGATCCTTAGAGGCAACAAAAGGTGTGATAACTCCAGATGAAAACCCCCAAATGGACACCAGTCCCTGAAAAAACACTGCATCTGTTTTTAAAAAGTTCAGGTGTTATTTCTCACACACAGCAAAAGGTAAAATGCTTGTAAAGTGGGTAAAATAATACTGAATGTATACATTGTGCATGGAGAAACAAAATTGGTTATTGTTATTTAAACTGTAAAACATGTTATTTGCTAAACTTTTTTTCTTTGAACTACAAAATGTGTATAAGAAATATTTCGATTGACTGTAAAATATTCGACCTTAAGTTTACAGTAAATAACTGGATAATAAATTGCATTACTTTTACAGTAAGTTACTGCATGTGAATTCACCGTAAATTACTGTGAGGTAGTTCATAATAACAATACTTCTATCCAAAAAAGTGCCTGTACTAGAAAAAAATCATCCATTTATGTTTTTAATTTCTGTAACATGCAAAAGATTTAGTCCTTTTAGAGTAATTTGCGGTAATCATGATGCCTGCCTTAATTTCCCAATAATATTATGAATACAAATTAATTCAAAGTTAAATCCTGTAAAGTGACACTAATGTAAATTACTGTAAAAATTACAGTGACATTTTGTGAAATTCTGGGATTTTTTTACAGTGTTTGATTTTATGAGGTATATTTAGATTGACTGTAAAATATTCAACCTTAATTTTACAGTAAATTACTGAATAATAGCATTACTTTCACAGTATGTTACTGTATGTAAATTCACAGTAAATTACTGCGAGGTAGTTCATAACAATAATTCTGTAAATATTTCTAAATATCAAAGAAGTGCTTGTACTACAATAAAAAGTTTGTGTATTAATTTCTGTTTTTAATTTTTATAACTAACGTACAAAAGATATAGCCCTTTTTACAGCAATTTGCTGTAATCGTGATGCTTGCCTTAATTTCCCAATAAAATTTATAATTACTAATTATTAATGACTAGTAATTAATACTAATATAATTTACTGTGAAAATTACAGCAACATGATGAGAAATTTCGGGATTTTTTTACAGTGTATGATAATATAAGATATATTTAGATTAGCCATGCATTTGTCTTCATGTTTTCATATTACAACTGAACACATAGACTCCAAATGTTTTTAGAATTAGTCATTTAGACTTACCGTTGGGTTCGGAGGTGGAAGTATCATTGGGTGTGTTGATGCACATGTCATCTTGAGGAAACTTGTCGCAGGTGAGTATATGAGGCCAGGGGAACCCGAATGCTGCCATGATGGGAGAGCAGCCATCACGCACATTTTCACAGAGCCTGCGGCAAGGGTAGATGGGCCTCTCCATACACACAGGGGCAAACAGGGAGCACAGCAACAACTGAGTGCCTGGGTCGCAGTTCTTATGCAACAGAGGCACCCAGCTGCCCGCTTGCTGCTTGACCTCAGCCATACTCTCATGCTCCAGCAAGTTGGGCAGCAGCATCTGGTGATAGCCCACACCTTGACAAAGCCTCAGGTCAACTGGGATGTCCACACACTGGGGTGGCTTGTCATAGTTATCAGGCCAGCCATACTCAAATGTCTGGCCTAAAGAGACCAGTGGCAGTATCAAAATGATGATCCTCCAAAGGGACAAAGATGCAAGGGACTTCATTGTGGACTCCTGCTCAGGAACTCCAGTCAAAGCAACCCCTGAAAACTGTGAGCCTTAAGAGTAAAATCAAGTCCTCTTTGTCTAGAGAATGGGAAGAGAGAGAGACAAATACCTCTGAATTTTATAAGACTCCGAAGTCAAAGTGGTGAAGCGGTGGAAACTCCACCCTTTTGAAGCCCCGTAGCTGTTGCTGACTCGCACGGCGGAGCTGCTTGAAATGCGCTGCGCTGGAGATCAGGGGAGACCGAGAGACAAGCGGCGACCAATAGGAAACTTTCTGCACCTTTTGCTTCTCGTGTGTCAATCAAAGTATTCAATGACCCAATGAATGAGTCAATATCCACCCGCCCGCGCGCGTTTCTCTCGCGAATAACATTAATTTCGATAACATTATTCCTGGCATTGAAATGCATTAGAAGTTATGCTGAAGGCTCGTGATAATTACATTTACTAAAGAGCTGATAAGAGCTACCTGATATGTAAAACATGACTTTTTAAAATCAATACTGTACTGCATGTTAAATGCATGTAGGGACACGCAAAGTTAACGTTAAATGCAATACAATATATTTCTGTTAATACCGCGAACCAGTTATTTAATGTCTTCAGACATTATTCGCTCACTGTTCGTGGTCTCATTTGTAATTCAACAAGCCAAATTAAGTTGTTAAGGTGTGAAATCGGCCGGTGAATGTTAGCTATCCTCTGCGCAGTTGTTTTGCTAATCACATTGGTGAGATAATGAAGTTTGAAGACAGCTCAGAGCTCATTACCACCAGCTCTCGTTGTCACGACATTTTAAAGCAACACCGTCATTATATTGTTCTTCGATGTGGAAAAAATATTACTGTGTAGAATGCACGCGAATTGTTTTCTAAAGTAGTCCCCCGACCTGTGTAGAATAATAGAAAGCTTAATATTATGATAAATGATAGCAGATTGGTATTAAAAATAAAAATTCTCTTGCTTTTCCCAATATGGCATTTAGAAAAAGTGAGTCCTGGTGTTTGGAATAATACAGCCTACACCTAATTGCACACAGTTCCATTTGAACTCAGCCTAAGCCCACAGTTAACATATCTGAAACATTAAAATCCAAAACTTCTAGATCTTCTACACATCTTCTTTAGGACATACTTTATATTTCGTTTAATTGACATTTTAGTTGCCAAATTGAAATAAATTCTATGTTCAGGTTGTGGTACATATCTTGCAGTCAAATCATTAATTACTTTGCAAAAGTATATGTAAGATTGCATTTTTTATGCTTAGTAGCGTGTTAGACAAATTCTAATCAAATTGAGGAAACTTTGGTTTACTTGTTCTTAAAGTAACGAGGCCTACATCATTCCTAAAATATGGTATCAAATATCAGACACTTGACGAACATTTATCTCAATGAACATTGCACTATAATGTTATATTTTTGTTCTTTTATAAGCTGTGTGTTATAAAACTTCCTCTGATCAAATTGATTTACAATTGATTTATTATTTTAGTTTCCATTTCTGAATAAAACTGCCTCTGGATAAAAACTCACAAATGTATGAAAACAAACAAACAAACAAACAAGCATGCATGTATGTATGTATGCTCATTTCTAAACAAAATAGTTTTAATAACTCATCTCGTATAACTTATTTTATTGCCATGATGACAGTAAATAATATTTGACTAGATGTTTTTCAAGACACTTTTATACAGCCTAAAGAGACATTTAAAGGCTTAACTAAATAAATTGGGTTAACTAGGTTAAGGTAACTAGGCAAGTAATCCTATAACGATTGTTTGTTCTGTAGACTATCGAAAAAAAAAAAAAATTATATATATATATATATATATATATATATATATATATATATATATATATATATATATATAGCTTAAAGTGGCTAATAATTTTGACCTTAAAATGTCTGTGAAAAGTTCCTTGCTCTGTTAAATATCATTTAGTAAATTCAAAAGAGGGCTAATAATTCTGACTTCAACTAATATATATTATAATATACAGCCATATTTTATACAGACAATATAAAAATAGACATTAAAAACCTTGATGACTTTGAATATTATTTAATAATGACTTACCATACAGCCAGCTGAATAATTATTCAGTCAAGTGAAGTAGACTCATATGGTGATTTTATTTGCTTTGATGATATACTATGCTGAATCATGACTCTTATTTTATTTCATAAGCTACAAATAATTAAAGGAAAACCTAAAAACCTTATAACATCTTAATTGTCAATAGTCAAATAAAAAGTATTTAAAGCTGAAATAAGAAATATGCTGATATCTGATGATGTATTAGGAATGCTTTTGAAATGAGACTTTGATCAAGAAAGTCATGTCAGGTTAGAGATTACTTATAAAACACATATTTTGACAAACACATAAGGTTTTACAGCATAAAAGACTTTTTCGAAGAATTTGGTTAAACATAAGTCAGCTAAGACTGAACTTCATTTACGCTAAACTAAACAACATGACACGATCTACATGAGCTTGAACATATCCAAAAGATATGGGGCCTAAAATGCAATGGCGTCAGGAAAAGGGAGTTCAGGCTTATCAGAAGAAACAACGCGAAGCCCTCAACAGCTCTTAACTGAAGCATTTTTTCACCCAGCGCCTTTCCAGAGAAAATTCTTGGCTGATGGACCGGCCAGCCCGAGAGTTTACAGAGTCTCTTAAGCTGAATAAATGAATGCCTTTTCTGTTTGTATAGCCTCTGGTGTAGAGTGAAAAAGAACTTGATCAAGCTAATATCACGCAGAGAGGTGCCTGCATGAATGCTAATTGAATGGCTGTGAGTGGAAAAGTGACCCAACAGTAGGCCTCTTAACATAACATTTAAACCAACAAAGCAAAACTGTGGTTGCTGTATTGAGAGCCCATTGAACCCTTTATGCAAAGTGGTTTCCTCAGCCACAATGGAGATCATTATCAGTAAAATGCGCATGCGGGTACACGAAAGGTCTAATCTAATACTAACCACAGCACCTAAACACAGCAACTTTTCCTGATTTAAAGGAGAATAGATGGATGAATGCAGGAATGTCATGATGCATAATGGGAGGTCTTTGTCTCCTGTTGGAGAGTTCCACACCCATGTGTGAAAAATAAGAAACCTTAATTAAATTACATAGCAAGTTGCATCAATGCCTATTTAACCGTTATAATATCAATTCCAAGGTACTACACATGATGTAAACTGGAAATATGCATTCCATTTGATTTACTCATGACTCCGAAGCCTAAGACTTCATTTATTTAAAATAATGTTGTTCCGACACCTCCTGGGGAATTCACAAGATTGTATACCACATTTCCACAATTTACACCAACCTGTGAGTGCTTGTCTGCATGTGTTGCAAAGCCAATGACTAACATTTACAGATAGCTTTAGAACTTTCATGTTGGGTTGAGGAAACTGAGGGAGAGGGAGTAGGAAATAGTTGTTCCCGTTCATACAGCCCTGTTGATTTAGGCTAAGAGATACTTTTTATATGTCACGCGTCAAGTTATAAAACATGTTCGCACTCCATAATCACTCAGGAGGGAGAAAGCAGTGTACCAGAGAGAAAGCGATTCTGCTTTATTGCTCGTCTCTTAAGACTCTGTTGGACTTGAATTGGTTGCTTAATTTGTGTCTTTGTTAAGGCTTGTCAAGACACTAAATGAGTTGAAGCGGAGTGTCATTCTTGTGCCTTTTGGGGTTTGGCTGCTCTGTAAATCTTTAATTTTACGGTTTCAACTAGACCTTAATTACAAATTAATTATAGACAACCTCGTCTATGTCAAGGTGGATCATGGCAACCATTATGTTTATAAACAAACAACTAGTTTATGTGGGAGATATGTGGGAGTAGGAAAAAGTATCAGTGTAGCAAGGGCATATATTTGCTTTTGATATTGATAATTTGACACCAACCCTAATTGTAAAATTTAAATGTAACTTCACATTTAAAATGTAAAGTTAAAGGAATGTCTGACAAAAAGGAAGATTAATAAAGACTTATTAAAGTACCATTAAATTATTAAACTATATGCACAAATAAAGGCTTATTTGTGCATAATTACTTACCACCAGAACACATTTTTGCAAGTATAATATTGCAATTTTAAGCTGAAAGATGACTTTACATGTTCCTGTTCTTTTCCTTCTCTAAGTGTGCAAACAGAACAGCACATTCTATTTTACACTTAAAAAACTTTAACAAATAAATCAAATACAATTAGTAATAAAAACAACATTAAATCAAGCATGTTGTGTGGTGCAAAAGTAAATGTAGATGGTTTCAGTGGTGTAAACAAATGTCAAATACTCAAACTACTTTGAGTAGTTTTTCTCAGAAATTGTGATTTATTGAGTCGTTTTAAAAATGTGTACTTTTACCTTGAGTCCATTTTTGGTGAAGTATTGGTACTTTTACTCCACTACTTTCCTTCAACCTGCAGCCTCTACTTAGTTTCTTGTCTATGGTTTTTAGAAAAATCAGTGATTCATGTCCAATCAAATCGCCTATAGAAGGTAAATTGCATCATAATGAACTACCTCAAGACAGGGGCTTTTAAGAATTGCAGCAAACTGCTTGGAAGTATTAAAAGTGTCCAAAATCTTTACGCACAATGACCCAGAGAATGTTTAGATGCATGTCACTCATGAGAAGATGGCAGATGTTTACTGTATGATGACCGAAATGACCTTAAACACCCAGCAGGCACAAGACGTCAAGAAATTGACGTTGTACCCCAACGTCGTGGGGACGTTGCATTTTGTTTGGAAATGAAAATCAGGTTGACGTCAGAACCCAACATCAGGCTGCCGTCAATGTCCAACGCCCAACCTAAAATCAACCAAATATCAATGTCTAATGATGTTACAGCTTGATGTTGCGTGGATGTTACCACTATGACTTCCATCAGATGTTGAATTTTGGTTGCCATACTGGACTAATAAATGTCAGTATTTGATGTCAATATGACGTTGGTTTAACAAGTTGGCTCGACGTTGAATTTTGGTCACTTTGCAACACAACCTAAAATCAACGTCATTTGACATTGTTAGTGGACATCAAAATAATTTTGTCTTTAGACGCTGGCTAGATATTGAATTTTGGTCACCTGACATCAAAACCTAAATCTGATCTAATATTAATGTCTTATGGCTTTGTGTGCCTGCTGGGCAATAACTAAATGGACTACAGAATGTTACGTTTACACATCCACAAATTACATTTAAATGCATCAACGTTTTACATCGTGATACTCACTACTCCCGAGTACTTTTTAAAAGAGCTACTTTTTACTCATACTTTGAGTAATATTTACAACAGATACTTTTACTCTACCTGCGCTACATTTTTAGGCAAGTAATGGTACTTTTACTCAAGTATGATTTTTCACTACTCTTTCCACCACTACATGATTTTGCTTTGACAAGGAATAAATGCAGACTTCGCGAAAGGGGGAGGAATATGACACAATAACCATTTTATCTCAATTGTTGTTTTTTCATAATCATCTTGGAGGCCAAAATCAAAATATATATTTTTTTTATTAATTGCACATCCATGGTTACTATTATGGTGAACTTGTAGCGAACTAGACTTCCAGTGACTGATACGTAGCTGCTTATGCTCATGTCTCATCTAAGACTTGCACAGTAAGCCTGACTTGACAATGTATTATTTAATTTTGAAGGCGATTAAATTATTGGTGGGGACATTTTAATAATCAGTGAATGGATATTGGTGGGGACACACCCTAACATCCAAGCTTATTCTACACCCTTACTGTGTAGTGTAAAGTATAACAGTTGATGCTCATTAAAAAAAGAAATAAGATAAATAAATTCTCATGAAGAGGTCTCTGAACCTTCAAGCTGATTTGGTTGATGCAACTTAAGTTGGATTTAGAGCAGACAATGTTTAAAATGATCATTTTGGACATACTGTAGCAATTAGGCATGGAATGATAATCATTTTTAAGGTTTACCATGGTTTGCCAAAGTCAAGGTTTTAAAACCACCAACATTTTCTGCTATATCGTTCCTAAGGTATGTGCACAATTTTTTTTTATTTACTTTTTTTGTTTATGTTTTTAGGACAACAGTATCTTCAGCCGAAAAGATCTCTAAAGAGGCTGTTTTAAATTGTAAAGAAATCTGTTTTTGAAACTAATGAAGACAGCAGAAGTCAATGATTTATGATCATTCAGCCTGACATGTTTACTGCTCCAAAATATTTTAAATGCTTCTCAAAATAAAATATATTGTGTTCAAAGGGAAAAAAGGTTAAGTGTTTTACCCGGACATTTTAAAGTATTATATTTTAGAGCAGTAATCACAATACCCTTAAAACCATGATGTTTTTATGTAAGGTTTTTATACCCTCAGAATCTTATATCGGCCGATGCCTAATAGCAATTAAGTTTTTTTTTTTTTTTTTTGGTAAACCATCATAACATCTCCAGGGTGTTTCAGGATAAAGAGACAATATATCTACCATTCTGCACCACAGGCCTTCAAAAAGTCTGCCAGAGAGTAAAAGATGGACTCTCTGACATTCGCAATGTTCTCTCCAGCCGCCAGCAGGGATGACAGATTGATTTGCGCCGAAGAGAAAAAGAGGAAAAAGTGAGGAGCAGTAAAGCAAACATGCTGTTACTTTTCTTTCACAGCTTAAAGCCAAGGTAAGCAGAGAAAATCCCTTTACCTCCGCAAGTCCATTTAGAAGCCTGTCCCGTGATGGTAGTAACATTGCAGCCGATAACCACTCAAGTCTATAGTTTACCAACCTAACATGTTTTTTTGGTTTATACAGTCAGTGATATCATCATTTAACTTCGCAGACATGATCACCATCCTGTATTCGAGTGAATCAGCTCACATCAGATGTTGGCAAGTTCTTGCTGTAATGTCTGTTAATGATTACAATACACTGACAGCATGCATTAAACCACTTATTATATTTTACACAAATGAGCCAAAAAGAGCTAAACTCTTACAAATTTATAAATTTTTGTTGCTAAAGGGTGACAAACAACGTAGATTAAACACTGCTAAAAATGCAACATACAAAAATAAACAAGCTTATAATGTGGGCAGAATGCTTGATTCTTATTGTTTATAGGGAAAGGTACAACTAGTTCCTGGCAGGTCTGGACCACATGACTGTTCCATATCACAAAGCCAAATTATTTTAGTGATTTCAAAGGTCTTTACGGGTTATAATAAGATTCTTTCAAGAGTACTTTCTAAATTTTATCACAATCTCTCATCTTGCCCACATTACGGTTTGTTCTGTTTATGCATTTTTAAAAACACTTGCGGTGTTCAAAATCATTCTCATGTATCTTCATTCACTATCCTTCTGTTTTTTAATTGTTTTGCTAGCTTGCTTTATATAAATATTTTTCAACTTGCAGTTTACTGCATGTTAATTTGGCATAGAAGGTAAATCTTGGACAATTTACTTATACATTTTAAAATAGATTCATTTATACCTGATATTTCACTGTCCATTGCTGGGAATTAAGTCACCTTACAACGCATTTGTATTCTTAATCTGCCGAGTATACATAAATTATACACTCACAGGCCACTTTATTTGGTACACCTTACTATTACCGTGTTGGATACCCTTTTGCCCTCAGAACTGCCTTAATCCTTCGTGGCATAGATTTAACAGGTACTAGAAATTTTCCTCAGAGATTGTCGTCCATATTGACGTATAGCATCACACGGTTGCTGCAGATTTGTTGGCTGCACATCCATGATGCAAATCTCTAATTCCACCACAACCTAAAAGTGCTCTATTGGATTGACATCTGGTGACTGTGGAGGCCATTTGAGTACAGTGAACTCATTGTCATGTTCAAGATACTAGTCTGAGATGATTCGCGCTTTATGACATGGTACATTATCCTGCTGAAGGTAGACATTAGAAGAAGTACACTGTGGACAAAAAGGGATGGACATAGTCAGCAACAATTCGTACTAAAAGGCCCAAAGTGTGATAAGAAAATATACCCTACACCAACCTCAAGGTTGGACTTGGTTTGCGTTCAGAGTTGCTCTTCTGCATACCTCGATTGTAATGAGTGGTTATTTGAGTTACTGTTGCCTTTCTATCAGCTTGAACCAGTCTGGCCATTCTCCTCTGACCTCTGGCATCAATAAGGCATTTGTGCCAACAGAACTGCGGCTCACTGGATATTTTTTCTTTTTCGGACCATTCTCTGAAAACCCTAGAGATGGCTGTGGTTGTCAAACCCGGCAGATCAGAAGTTACTGAAATACTCAGACCAGCTCATCTGGCACCAACAACCATGCCACGTTAAGTCACATAAATCGCCTTTCTTCCCCTTCTGATGCTTGGATTTAACTGAAGGAGATCGTATTGACCATGTCTACATGGCTAAATGCATTGAGTTGCAGCCATTTGATTGGCTGATTAGAAATTTGCTTTAACAAGCAGTTAGAAAGGTGTACCTAATAAAGTGAGAGGTGAGTGTATATTTATTACTGTGTTGTATTTTATTGTGTTTTATCACCTTTTTTTAAACAAAAAAAAAAAAACAATTAACTTGACATTACATATAAACTTTAAATAAATAACATTTTGACTCTAAACAAACAAAACAAAAAAAAATTAAGTATATATAATTATAATTATTAAAAATAGAAAAAATAGAAAACAGAACAGAACAGATATCACCTTTTTGAAAACAAAAATAAAATTAAATAAAAAAAATAATAATAAAATAATAATAAAAAAAGAAAAGATTTTGCTCCAAAGAGGAGCACCGCAAACTGAACATTTACCAAATCCATGTCAGAACATCTTAATAAAAACAGGGCAGGAGTTTGTGACTGGGAGGTAATGCTGGAGAGCTCAGAGCCATTTTGACATCCATCTGTTTATAATTACAGGAACCTCATGCCACCAAAGAACACACTTTTTTCTCCACTGTATTTTACCACTGAAACATATTTTCATCTGTAAATCATATTAATCTGCTTTGCTGTTTTATATTCTTCAGTATAAGTGCTTCAATATTACCGAGGGATTTCTTTTTGTGCTTAATTTGATTTAAATGGGACAAACTTTAAAAAAAGAGTAGTTGTATATATATATATATATATATATATATATATATATATATATATATATATATATATATATATATATATATATATATATATGAAAGAAAAATAATAGACCCCAACAAAGTTTGCTTGTCTTCTTTATTTCTTTAAAGCCTGCTTTGATTCATTACATGTACATACAGCCCTGCAGGCTGCACCAACATGTAAATAATCATTATGATCTATAAATTAAACAGTATAATTATAAGACTCACAAATCCAAACCGCAATAGCTTTTTTTTCACCCATGGCTCTAGGACCTGGAGCACAAAGAGCGACTAAAGTAGAGTGAATTAGGTCAGCTGATGCATGACATTCACCAGACGTAGAAACATGTGTTGCGGTGGCTCTGTGACTTCATGCATGGGCAAAGACATTTGTCCAACTTGTGGAGCCTCGGGCCTCTCATCTTTCTTTTGCACGCTACTCGACATGATGCTAAACAGGGCTCTTGGGACACCCAGTTTAACATCCGCACATATAAACCCTCACATAAACAACATTTCACAGCCACGCTAGTTTAAATGAGCGCCAGACATATCAGCTGTCATTTCAGTTCATTTAATTGTGAATCACTGTTTGCCTGAGACCATTATCAACTCAATTACTGCAAATCTTCCAATGCTAACTACCTCGGTGGCTTTATTCTCTAATCAGCTGTGAAATTAGTGGCTTTAATTATGAAATCATGACCCTTAATGACCCCTAAAATGGAATGGCTGCTGATTATTAAAGATAAGGCTATTTGTGTGGCACGTACTGTATACAGCAGTCATTCATTGTCCCTTGAAGTGAAAAGAATGAAACTAGTTTTTTTTAAAACAAAGGCTTTTTAAGTCAGAGCAACACCTCACTGGTGACCATTTGTAAACAAAATGGGAATCTGTCCAGCTTGATGCATTTCTTTTTTCTCACAAAGCAGCTTTAATGTGGTCTCATCAGGAACTCATTGCATTTTAACGAGGAAGGCATGGTGTGTTGCATTTAGTTATTCCAACCACTGAATAATCTGTCCTTCTAGAACCTTCACATTTTAGCCACAAGTCTTTCCCCTGTTTACTGCAACATGCTTTGTGTTCTGGCATATGTGCAATAGTTTGTGTACAATGCATTGTATCCATATAGAGGCTATACTAAGAAACATTCTCAAATTGTTCTTAAAAAGGTTTTCGTAATGTTACAAACAAAGCATTACTTTAGTGTCAGCAGGCTTGATAAAAGTTCACTGGATATGCTAGCATGAAAACATTACTTATTATATTGGTGAAACATACTTTAAACTTCACTAAAGGTCAGATTGACATTTTTTTTTTGGTTTAAATAACTCAGTGACTTGAACCAGTTAGGCTAAAATCACTCTTGAAGAAAAATGCAGAGAGACTTAACTAAAAAATAAATGTGACAACATGTTTTGTTACTTTATATCACTTAAATAAAGCTATTAATGTTTCAATTTAGTTTTTTTCAATTAAACCAGATATGATACCAAATATATAATACTCATAGTTGATTTACTTTACCTTTAGTCAAATAGCAAACGCTTTTGTCCAAAACGACTAACAATTGAAGAGGAATTCAGGAGTTTAACAAGGAGAGGCAAAACTCACAAGAAGTGCTAATTATACAAAGAAACTGTTTGTCCTCTGTGAATTTAGTGCTAGAGTAAAAATCTTTTATTTATTTGTTTCTTTTTAAGAGAGAAAGTATGTGCGTTTCTACAGGTGGTTTGTCAAGCCCACTATATCTGTGTGAAGCACATTTTATAAACTCACAAGATTTCTTCAACCCAGGTTCATTCTGCAAATGTACTGCTATACATTTCTGGAGAGCACCAAATATGTCCCAGGAGGTATTTTTTCGCAGTTTTTGGGAATCCACCAGAGGTGGCTGTGTACACTTTTTGAGAATTTCTCACGCAAGTGCTATTTGCGCCTGCTGTTCTTATGTATATCCACAAGAAGGCACTGGTGACTGATCGACTGACTGACTGATCAACTGACCCACCCTCCTCCTTCCCCAAACCCAAGGAACAGTGTTTCCAAAAGCACCGATTGACCTGAACACTCACTTTAGGTCAGGGGTGAGAAGGGTGCGCGACTTATTTGAGGACCGGGGGGGAGACGAGCGATTTCCGGGAGATTATCACATTTTGCAGGCATTATGAGTCCTGCAAATGCATAGAGACTTGGGATGTCTGAATATCACGTTTAACAAGTGTAGTTAGACGCGATCCAGCGGTAAATCCTTCATAAAATCTCCCAAGTCCACTACTCTCTGTTCAGAGGAGGGCATGACAGCGTGTGGCTGTGTGGTCACGTGATGTGCATTTTCACCGGACAGAGGTCTGTTCAGAAATGCTAGGTAAAACACGGTGTGGATGTGGATCATTTTTGTTCTAGAATGCCATTTAAACACTAAGACGTATGAGTGTAAACAGGGCATGAGTGTGTATTTTTCGCGAGCTGGTTTGCGAAAGGGGGCGGGGCGATGGATCGTGTTGTCTATTGGCCATCGGCGATGGACGATCGGCCCAACCCTAAAACCTAAAGCACACTTCTGGCTACATAATTCGTAAAATGTATATAGGGCTATGTTTTCAAAATGAGCCTAAATGTTTTTTTTTTGTTTTTTTTTATATTGTAAAAATGTAGAATTGTGTCTGGTGCAAATGCACAAAAAAAATGTTGCGAGTGTTGGTTAAAGTGTCAGAAAAGAGCGAAAGAGTGTTTTTCTATTGGTGTGCCTCACACAAGCCCACTTACTAGAGTGAGGCACACTCGAGATTGATAATATTTAGGAGTTTGTGTATGGAGAGACATGGGAGAGGAGAAGGGACTTGGTTTTATTCACATATTTTTTTTTTTAATTGCATTATTATATATATTTTTAAAAATTGTGCCTTAAAATAAAATGAACTGTTCATATTATTATTTTTTTAATTATGCACTGTAAAACCCAACAGTCAACTTTACCAAATGAAATGAGAATGAAATGTCAATTCTACTCATTTGAAAAGGTGTTGAAGGTAATGACTTAATTAAATACTTCAACTTAAATGAAGTTCACAGTACTCATATAGATTTTTTTTTAACTCAATAGGCTTGTAGAAATCAACTTCCTCAAACGGTTTGAGTTGCCTTTACATATTGGGTTTTACAGTAGTCAGTTGGTTTGAGTTCTCTTTATTTATTGGGTTTTACTGTGCTCAAATTGCTTCGTTTACTCAAATGGATTAAGTTCACAAAACTCATTAGGATTAGTTTTTGAACTTAAATGGTTTGTTGCAATCGGTTTCCTTAAATTATTTGAGTTACCCTAAATTTTTGGATTTTACAGTGTGTAATGAACAATGTGTTTACTCACTTTAAGTATAGTCAAGTTGTATAGCAGAACATTTTGGTGGTTTTTAAAACCTTGACTTTTCCAAACCGCGGTATATCACAGTTATCATCTTTTGCCTAATCAGCTTAATATTTTTTGTAATATTCATCAACAAGGTTTAGCTAAAATTTTCTTCATAACTTTATCAAGATGAACAAACAGAGAGAAATAAAGTTGTAGGGATTAGGGCTAAAACAAAAGCCAACGAGCATTTAAAGAGTGCATCAAAGTTCAAATATACTGTATATATAAAAGCTTTAGTCTCTAGAGATTTGTATCAGTTTCTGATTTACATATATGGCATATCAGTGTGGTCGTATGATTAATGATCAGTTCAGGTGCTGTTAAGAGTGAAGCGGAGGCCAGAAAGAGGGGAGGTCACCTGCCTGGTGGCAAAGTTCCTGGAGAAAACAGTTCCTCGCTTAAGCAAACCGGCTGGATGTGACAGGAAAAGGGAGGGCTTTCCAAACCCGCAAGCTTCATGGGAGTGCAGCCTCCACCGGCTCGCAGTAGGTCATCCTGTCGTCTCAACTGACTGTCAAAATAATGTGAGTTTTGGCAGCCCACGGGCAACTTGATGCCATTAAGTGCTGCTCTAATCGGACTTGTCTGGTCAAGAGCGTTCCAATGATTACACTTAATCATGGTCTCTAAATCTATAGGCTACATGGGAACCTAAAACTGTTAGGATATAAAATGTTTGGCAGCGATTTCATGTCTTTGCTTTCGCCCCCGAGAGCCTATTCCAGAGAGAGCATTTCGAGGCACTGGAAAAGCAATTAAATCAAACATTGGTGAGTGACTACAGGACAAATGCCTCGTCAGCACTTCTCAAGAGAAACTAGTCGGCTTTCTGAGAGGGGGGAAAAAAAATAGTCGTAGGAAAACCCAAACAAAGAACGAGTAAGAAAGGGAGTATGAAGCCATAGACAAGAGGTCAGTTACACGCCACCTTCAAATTTGAGGTCAGACACAGAGCTTGACCTCTGACCTCACAGTTCACATCAGCCTATAATTGCCTTTTCGCAGCAACTCTCCTACTATCCACGGCCAAAGACAATGTAACAATTTGTCTTTTCAATTGTCTGTCACTCACTCAAACCTACAGCCTTTCAGGGGGCGTAAATGGTTTCTTTCTCAAATTCTATTTATTTATTTACCTTGAATGGCAAAAGTGGGGGTCGTCTGGACCATGGAAAAATGGGCTCTTTGTCTAAGCTGGTTTCACATCTACCCCCTCCGCTGTTCGCTACCTCTCCATATTCAAACCTTCTCACTTTATGCCTAAAGCTGTTTAAATGGGCTACACAGGCTCTAGCCTTGGGTCATTTCAAGGTGGATTTCCATTCTCCTAAACTTATCAATAAAGCTTTTATTTTCCTTGAATGCCAACTCTTGACAGAAGAACATGCGATAATGGTTAGTATTTCAAGACCCTCAGGGTTATTCAAAACTACTTTTAAAACTAAAATTATTTTACTATTTACTTTTTAAACTATTTTACCTAATTTAAACATTATGACACGCCATGTTCAAAATCTGTAACTAATCTTTTATTTAAAACTGCAAATACATTTACTAAGTTTGTCGTTTCAATCTAAAGACACTCTGGAGTTAATAAATCATTAGATGGCTGAATTCATCTAACAGCCCTCTTTGACATGAACCACAAAAACATGAGAAGATCAAGCAATAAAAGCGTGATCATTTTTGTTATAAGACAAAGGCAATAAATCATAAACCATCGGTAAACAATGAACTAAAAATATCTTAGGAAATGTTCAGCCCCCCTTTGAATTTTATTCATTTATTTATTTTTAATATTTAACAAATGATGTTTAACGGAGCAAATACATTTTCACAGTATGTCTGATAATATTTTTTTCTTCTGGAGAAAGTCTTATTTGTTCTATTTTGGCTAGAATAAAAACTGTTTTTGTTTAATAAAATAAATAAATAATTAATTTCTAGGTCATAAGTTCATTTCTAAAATTATTAGCCCATTTAAGCAATTTTTTTCTATAGTCTACAGAACAAACAATCATTATACAATAACTTGCCTAGTCAACATAATTAATCTATAGTAAAGCCTTTAATTGTCACTTTAAGCTGTATAGAAGTGTTCGGAAAAAAATCTAGTCAAATGTTATTGGCATCATGGCGAAGATAAAATAAATCAGCTATTAGAAGTGAGTTATATTATTTATAATATAATTTTAAATTAATAATTAAATAATTAATTAATTAATTAATTAAATTTTAAATTAAATTTATAATTTTAAATTATATTATTTTATACAAAAAAAAATCTCTATTAAACAGAAATAGGAGGAAAAATAAACAGGGGGGTTAATAATTCTGACTTCAACTGTACTTAAAATCATAGGTGTTTTTCATATATGTTTGAAAAAGTACATGCACAAATAGCATTATCAAAATAACCACTGTTCACAAAATAAAAACACTGCTATTCATGCCAGGCCAGTTGTTGGCAATGTCACTTGATAAAGAAACCTTACAGGCTTGCTTTTAAACATGTCAACACATATTTGGAACTGTTTAAAATCTTCCCTACCTTGTTTACAATCAAAATGGACACCTCATTTTCATGATGTGTGCCAAATCTATAATTTAAACCTTGCAAAGAGAGTTTATCTCTTACTCGCCAACCTGATTTCATCAAGTAGGACATGTTCCTGGATTAATACCTATGTTGATTCTGGAACAACAATCCAAACAGCAAATCAGAATTAAGGGATATGTTTACACTTTATTTATACATTTAAACGTATTAATTTATATATTTATTCAATTTATAAATTTTTCAGTTTATATACAGTTTTAGTTTAGGCTTACGGTTAGGTTTATGCACGTCTACATGATTGTTATCCAACTATTTTTCACTTCTGATTATGGAATTGATTTACAAAATGGTTTGGTTTAAGGGTAGAAAAAATAGTAATGAATTACATTTTCCAACAAAAATGATGTTCCAGGATCTTCATAGATGTTAATCTAGGTTCACATTGTACTTGGCAAAATCATGATGTGCATCTCTTGCTACTCATAAACCACAGCATTTTGATAATACAAGGCCAATACATAGTCAAACACAAACCCTTGTGATTAACAAGTTAACTCTACATTTAACGGTGCAGTATGCAAGGTTGACACCCAGAGGTAGAACTAGGTATTGCGTTCCTGGATCAAAACAACGCAAATCATTTCGGAGGCTGCTACTGTCCACCAGAGGTCGCATTTCGGTCATGGACACATGCTTTCAGAGCCTTACTGTATGAATGAATGAATGAATGAATGAATGAATGAAATACTCAGTTCTCCACCAGGGCAACCCGGGTGCTGAAATATAATTGGCTAAACTAGCATTGGGCAGGTTAAAATTAGCAAACCAAATGCAGACGTTCCGGCACAGAAAACACATTTTCAAAGCAGAATATCTGGCTTCAGCATTGTTTTTCAGATAAACAAGATTGTTCGTTTCGTATGTTTCTTAAATATCTGCAAATATATTGTGCTATTTTTTAAAAGTCAAAAACATACACACAGCACCTTTAAATGTTTAAAATGATATGCTTAAAAACAGATTTTTTCGTTTGTGTAATTTTTCTCTCCTATTTTTAAATAAAATGGCTTCATTGGGTCATTTCGAAGATTGCTCCATACTTACTATCTGTGGCAAATCTAAACACTTTAATGAATCTTCAGACGACTGAATTCATCTAAATTGACACTAGGTGAAAGAATTCTAAGGAGGCAACATTTCTTATTACTTCACAAGAAAAATATGCTCATCGACCAGGGAGCTGAGATGCATTCCGAAAAGTATTTTATTTCATTTTCTTTGCTTGTATCAATATGAGGGCTTTCAAGTGAAAGTAATTAGAAGAGAATGAAAGACAACATGATTGTTTGCTTGCTTAGGAACAGCTTGTTGGGCGTGCTGGTAATTGAAACAAAATGCTTATCAAATTCAGATGGTACTAAAATGGTAGGATAATAAAAGGGTTTTGAGTGACAGAATTAAGAGGTTTGAGGTTTCTGTCTCATAGTCTATTCACGCTTTTCATCTTCAAATAAAAGAAGCAAGAATTGCTATTTTTAATTTTTTCTTTGCTCCATTTCCTCCTTATGCTGCTTGATGAAATATCCTCTGCTTTGTTATTATTCACATCTTACTTGTAGGGATCAGATACTGTAAAAATATTCAGAAGTTTAAAAGGCCTTGAAAACAAGCATTACATTCCTTACTATACTTTTCAAAATGATTTCAGATAGACTGATGTAGTTTTCCTCTCTGTAAAAAAAATGATATAATCAATTAGTCCTGGCAGCATTTGTTTTAGTTCATTATAACTTATTAAACCAAGTTAATTATGTTCTAACTTAATTTTATAAGTTATTCAAGCAGTTTTTAGTCAGTTTAACATAATTTAAGTTCAATAGACTCATAAGGTTAATTTGATTCAGTTTAATTTAAGGGAACCATTTTTTTTACAGTGCTCTTAACTTCATGTTTGGAGCAGCTGTTTGTTTATCTTAGATTTGATACTTTGGTTTCTCAATGTCTCAATGTCATTATAGTTATATTTCTTCACATCCTCCTAAATACTTATAACTTGTACAGTATAAATTAGAACAAAGGGTTTTGTAAATATTCCCTATACACGTGAATATTCCTTGAATATACCAGTGAATTCTTCTGTAAATATTTTCTAAAAGAGTCTTGTTTAATGATAAATTAAAAAGTTTTTGGTCTAGACAATGAGCAGACAGAAAATGTGTGCGTCGTTGTTTGGAGAAGAAATGGCTTTAAGGAATATAAAGGCATTCTAGGAAACTATCTGGCAGAGATACTGTTACAGCGGAGATACAGTGATAAACGCACTCTGAGACACAAAGTCTCTTTGCTAGATACCTCAATGTTTAAACACAGTATATTCGAAATGAAATGAATATGACCGAACTGAACATATCTACAACCCCAATGCCTTTAGTAATCAAATCCAGAGAACAGAAAATATGTTTTGGATTAGGACCGTTTCATATTTATTGGTTCTGGAGAGGGAAAACACTCTTTATTGAGTAGGCAATTTATTTTCAACACCTTCAGCTTGGTTTCTCACGAACTTCAACATTTTGTGAAGACCAAATAATAAAAGGATGATAATGATATTTTATGTATGGGAGAGAAGTCTAAAATCCTGGTAAACAACCATTATTATTAAACTTGCATGGCAAAAAGTTTTCCTTTTAGTCTTTAAAAACATTAGCATACAGATGACAAATCTGCCAAAACTATTCACGTCTTTGTGCTGCGTTCCAAAATCTGTTGTATCTGTTGTGTAAATGAATGGCCAAGAAGCAGAGTTTTTGGTTGGAAACATTCCACTAGTTGTCTGAGGTTGAGATACACTGATATATAATATTGCATACAAAATATTAAGCAGAAACTGAATTTTCAGTTTTAGGATGAGACTGTTTTAAAGAGCTGAAATCTTTGTCAGAAACAGATGTTTGCATTTTGACAGTTCAACATCCATTTTGAGCACACCAACATACAAAAACTACAACAGTATTGTATCATCTGTGTGAAATCTTTGGCCAAGTTTACTATCAATTTCTCAATTATAATCAAGTAGTAATTCAAACTCTAAATCTTCAAGATCAAATCTGCCTCTACATGCATTGCCCACCAAGAATCTTAATTTTTTTTTTTTTACAACAATGCACAATGCAGAGCTAAGAAAAACATCCAACTGTAAAGCAGAGTTCCAACTAATGTTTAAGCATAGTGTATTTATTTAAAACTGTGATCAAACTGAATGCGGCTATTCACCTTATTCTCCGCCGACGAGTGGGCACTGCCATTTGAATCTTTTTGGCTCGAGACTTCCAATCTCATTCACTTCCATTCATTTTTTGACATTAAAAACTGCTCATTACGCTGCTTGATGTTGCAATTTGATATTTTCCTATTATATTATTCTACTTGGTCTGTGTAGTCATGCAAACATTTGTTTGTAGAGCAAGTAGTTTGACCGTTTTCTGCCGTTTATTATTCCTAGTCATTTCTCCCATAGGCGACTGAATCGGAAGTTCTAAGACAATCGCGAAAACAGGCGCACTTTCGTATTTTAGAATAATGTCAATACTTGGGCTTTAATTATTTTTAACCACAGCCAAGATCAGAATCAAGATTTTTTTTAATAAATCAAATCTTTGTGGATCTTAAAATTCTTTACTATTCCAGAAGATGCACAGTTTTATAAGATATCTGCCATATAATAGTGAAAACATAAAATTGAAAATATTCCATTAACATAAAAGAAGAGCTGAGACAGAGTAAATGACAGACACTTCTGTGAGTGGCAGGGAAAGAGTTAAAATAAAAAAGACATCATGTAAGGCAGCAGCACGGACGCGCACACACAAACTGATTATCTGTTATTGTTTCTTTACTACTATTTAAAAACAATCTGAAGCATTTTAAGTAAAATAGCTGATGTAGTTGGAAAAAGAAGTATATTAGCTACCATATTTTATGAATTTAAAATAAACCAAGGTTTTGAAGTACTAACACCTATGTATTGTAGATTTGTTACAATGACAAAAACAAGCACAAGCAGGTAATGTTGAGACAGTCAAATTAAGAGCCAATGCTCATGACAAACAGCTTATACACAAACAGAGAAACGAATATGAAGAGGGCACTCAGTGTCATTCACACAACTACTTAACACCATTCTGGTAACACACATGACACTAAGGTGATGCAATAAACATCATCAACATTAGTTATAAAAGTCTAAGGTACATCACTGATGAGAAGAAAAAAAACTAAATAAGCCATATATAAAAAAAAAAACATAAGTAAAGTGTAATAAATGGAAATCTGGGAAAAACCATTTTATTGTTTGATTGAGGAAATTTACTGTTAATGAGGTCAACGATTTTCTAGACAGTCAAATTCGTAATTTTTTTTTTACAGTTAAAATCATTTATTATACAATTGATGAATTTTATTCATGCAAAAACATCAAGACATTACATTAGCAAGCACAGGAAAGGCATTCAATGTCCTTATCTAGAAATTTTGCTAAATATGCAATTTTCAATATCATTCACCGGCGCAATAAGGCACAAGACATGTTTTGTGCGATTTGTAGCCATTTTCAGACCAGGGCAACCCTAATTTTCATGTTTTGCGCCACGTTGTTTAAACAGTAAATCCATTTGAGCCACTTTGTGAACTCATAGGTGCGCCAATCTATAAAGGAGGTGTGTTAAGGCGCATTGTTGGTGCGTTGCTACTTTGAGGAACTAAAATAGACTGTGCCACTGACCAACTGATAGCTGGTCTAAAGTCCAGCACAGAGCGTATTAGTTATGTACCTATGCAGGTCCAAACGCTTAATACACACATGATGTACATCAATACACAAGTATCTTTACATTTGAAAACAATTAATAAAAACAAAATAAAGAAATTAAAATTATTATTTGCTATATAAAAAACACAACCTCAATTCCTTCTTCAGGGGGCAATTCTTCATGTCCAGGGGGCTTTTACAGTTTATTAATGACAATGTGCATTTGTATAATGTTAGTATTATTAGCAGTATTATTTATTATATGCGTATTCATATTTGTTTTAATAAAAACAAGTTTAGATTTGTCCACCTGTCGGATTTTGGAGCCACATGCATCACTATAGGGGATAAGAATAGAACTTGTGTTTGGATATAACTCAGTTGTTTCACCACACTTCATTATTATTGTTCGTTTATTTGTTTGCAGGAAACTAGAACAGAATTTAGAAACAGTTTTTAAACAAATATTAGTGCTTAATCTAAATGAAATATGTAGACTAATGGCTGTCTTCAGTGGAGTGCATACATACCGTTTCCTCATCCACTAAAGTAAAGGAGTAAAGAGTAAAAGTAAAGTAAAGAGAAGGTTAAGAGGCCAAATAGAAGGCACTCATTCTTTATCCTTGTGCTGCAGATAGTCTGTTTAACGGTTTTCTCGCTTGATAAGCATTCAGTTTTTCCACTTAAAAAGTCCACCATGTAAATAACAAATATACCATGGTGCGACCCATCTGACTCTTAAAAGGAATGTGAGACGAGACTCTGATTGGTTTAATGCATGTTATGCTCAAAACACACCGATAACTCATTAAGAAAATAAGCACAACCCTGTTAAACCATGTGGTGGGGTGCAGAATGTATTTTCCACTCTTAACATAGCAAAATAGGATTTAGACACACCCTTTATGTTTTTGCGCCATGTGCTTTAGACTTTGTGCTTAGATTGTTAAAATAAATCCCATTCACTATATTCACTTAGCCTGTTATGCCATAGTTTAACATATTCTTGATTTGTCTTTGTATGATTCATTTGAGTGTCGACTTTAAACAAAAATATTAAGTTTGCTTTCAGGGTGAAAATATTAAGTCTACTTAAACTTTAAAAAAAAAAAAAAAAAAAAAACTTTTTTCAGGTTTTGATAAGTGCATCTCTAATTTTTGTTATTATTTCTGATTAATTTAATTCTTTAGTGCATTACTAGCCTAATATACAAAGTAAAAAATGCAGGGTTCCAAACAAACTATTCATGTTGTCCCAACACAAATTGATTTAGTTAACTTAACACTTTTAACAAATTAATGTGGATTGAACATAAAGAAAACTAAGTTGTCCCAATGAAATCTTAAGAATTGTGTTGTTTCAGCTTATTTTAAATACGTAGTTTGAACGAGCAAAAAAAAAAACATTCAATGTCAACCATGAATATTAAAGAATATTTTTAAGGATCTGCTTACTGGAAACATCCATCAACTAACTGCATCCATCACTCTGACATTTACAAAGCATATATTTAATGAGTTTACAATTTGCAGCATTGGTCTCAGCATGTACAGTTTTACAAACAATCAAAGGAGGTGTGCTAGTCGGTCTAGCAGTTTACACACACACACACATAATCACCCAGTGTGGAGGAGAGAATAATGAAACTGTCAGATTTCACAGTAACTGTTTGATTAACAGCTTTTATAGAGATGAGCGCAACATGAAGTAATTCACCTCTGGTTCAAACATGCAACTTAAATTAAATCCACTTGTTGGGTACGACTAGACATGACCCCACAAAGCCAATGAATTTCTTCAGTAACATGCAAACCGTTTTAACTATTGTAGGATCGCTATGTTCTTTACCAAAAGCCATAAAACCGTGTTTTTGTAATGCAAATTTGATTTATACTCCAAATTCATGTATATTTTGAAAGTCATGCGTTATTATAAATTACTTCTGACAGTGGTAAGACTTTGACCACAAGTTCATTGTCACAGCTCAAGTTAAAATAACAAGACTTAATGCTACCCTAAAAGTGTGATTGTGAGAAGGAGAGAGCAAAAAAAAAAAAAAAAAAAGTTAGTGGCTTGAATTGGAATGTAATGACTAAAAAGGAATCAAATGCAACCGAATGATAAAAGAGACTCTAAGCAGGATATTAAACAGCTAATAAACATTAAGAGACATGCTTTGCTTCTATTTAATGCTTACCAGCTTGACAAAACAACAAGGTTCACTAGCGAAAGTGCAATGAATGCGTTTAGAGCACATTTTCTAGTTGTCTTCCATGTGTTGCGAAAACAAGGCCTCATTAGTTCCAAACCAGAGTTTGAGTCTAGCTAAATTTAGCATACGTTAAGCACATATTATTACTTCCTTTATGTGTGGTTGCAAAGACAGACACAAAAATTTGATTTATCGAATACTATTTCTGTTACCGCTGGACGGCATGCTTGCTGTGTTAACACGTTTCATATATCAGAAGATCCGGCTTAAACCAATTTATCAAAACACAAATTTGGAAGCTGGGAAGAAGACACTCAAATACATAAGAACGTAAAACAGACTTTTGGTTTATATTCTGGTAAATAAAAGTGAAAATGTGTTCCAGTTGTGTGTCTGTATTTATTAGAGTCACAGTTATAAATTGCATTTTAAAAGGAACCAGCTGGCATTTCTACAAGGCCATGAGGCACCAGCCAAAAACCATGGTAGCCCTTGTTTAGAAACCTATCTATATTCACTCAGTATGATGTCATCTAAACAGTCAGAAGGCTAGTTTAATGCTTGACTATGTATGGGTTATTGAAGCGTGTAAAATACTGCACTGGGAGCACTTGAAGGTTGCACATGTCTGTGTTGCACTAGAAGATACTGCTTTCGAATGTTTTTATTTGCACTGATGGTTCTGTGAAATTTTACATTCCCATACCACAAAGATT
This sequence comes from Danio rerio, assembly GCF_052040795.2. Lineage (NCBI taxonomy): Eukaryota > Metazoa > Chordata > Actinopteri > Cypriniformes > Danionidae > Danio > Danio rerio. Next base: position 28,530,111 of record NC_141025.1, on the reverse strand, counting down.
TTTTTACAATTCTGAATATTTTCTAAAAAAAAAAAAAAAAAAAAAAAACCTTTTAGAAACTTAAAATTTCTCTTATAGGCGACACAGTGGCGCAGTAGGTTGTGCTGTCGCCTCACAACAAGAAGGTCGCCGCTTTGAGCCTCAGCTGGGTCAGTTGGCATTTCTGTGTGGAGTTCACATGTTCTCCTCGCATTCACGTGGGTTCCCTCCGGGTGCTCCGGTTTCACCCACAAGTCCAAAGACGGGTGAATTGGGTAAGCTAAAATTGTCCATAGTGTATGCGTGTAAATAAGAGTGCCTGGGTGTTTCCCAGTGACGGGCTGCAGCTGGAAGGGCATCCGCTGTGTAAAACATATGCTGGATAAGTTGGCGGTTCATTCCGCTGTGGCGACTTCAGATTAATAAAGGGACTAAGCCGAAAAGAAAATGAATAAATGAAAATTGATCTTCCCTCTTGGGCGAGGGGTGTTTACAATACAATTTCAAGTTTTATACTTTAACTGTAATGTAGAATTCCATTTGTTACTTGCTGCACCTATGTAATGTTTAAATCAGTGATGCCAAAATTACGGCCAGCGGGCTAAAGTTGGCCTCATGACAACCTTTGATTTGGCCCCCCATCCCATGCCTTTACTTTAAATTAGAAATGACAATTTCTATAAATTTTGTGTTTGTTTTATTTTTGAGCTACAAAAAAGCAAGCTTGAATTACTGTAAGTGTTTCAATTAAATGTTGTAAATGTATCAGATTTATTTGAATGTTCATTGTGTTTTAAATGGAATTGTTTGTTTACATTGTAAAAAGGTATAAAATTATATATAGGTCACAGCAAGAAGGTTGCTGGTTCGAGTCCCGGCTGGGTCAGCTAGCATTTCTGCATGGAGTTTGCATGCTGTCCCAGTGTTCGTGTGGGTTTCCTCTGGGTGCTTGGGAGTCCAAAGAAATGTACTATAGGTGACTTGGGTAAGCAAAATTGGCCATAGTGGATGTGTATAAATGTGAGGTTGTGTGGATGTCTCCCATTGATGAGTTGCAGCTGGAAGGGTATCCGCTGTGTAAAACATATGCTGGATAAGTTGGCAATTCATTCTGCTTTGGCAACCACTGATTAATAAAAGAGATTAAGCCGAAAAGAAAATGAAAATATAAGTTAGCTTAATATAATTAATATGATTAAGGTAAAGCTTTTCATTTATATTAAAATATTGTTTTTTTAAAATTAGGAAATTATCCATGGCAATTTTGTAATACAATTTGATATATAGCTTCAGTTCACAGCCCTCAGCTATATACATTTTTTTGGCCCCTTAATAAGAAATTTGTTTTAAATAGAATATTTATTTCACTTTGTGAAACTAACTGGACTCAGGTAACCAATTTCTCACTTTTCTTTTTAAGTAATAGTTATTTTCTTGTTTCAACATTTCTTGTTAAACTGGGCCATCTTGATGTTTACCATATTGCAGTCTGCTATTGGACTGTGTCTAGATAAGGTAAAAAGCTGTGCCTCAAATTCACCACATCTGTTGCCTGTAGTTTGTTTCACCCATAAAGCTACTATTCTAAACTGCTACTGTTATGTAACAGTAAGATTACCAGGATCTGAGAGATAACAATCAAAATTCTTTCCAAAATGATTTACAGATTTAGAAAATAACCACAGGTTAAAGGGATAGTTCACAAGAAAAAAAATAAATAAAAATCATCCCCACAAGTCCAAAGACATGAGCTATAGGTGAGTTGGGTAAGCTAAAATTATGTCTGTAGTGTATGTTTGCAAATGAGTGTGTATGGATGTTTCCCAGTCATGGGTTGCAGGTGGAAGGACATCCACAACGTAAAACATTAGCTGGATAAGTTGGCTGTTCATTCTGCTGTGGCGACCCCAGGTTATTAAAGGGACTAAGCCGAAAAGAAAATGAATGAATGAATGAATAAATAAATAAATAAATAATGGTGTAATCATTGCTTTCAATAGCATTTGTTTTTCCTACTATAGAAGTAAATTGTTACAGGTTTTCAGCTTTTTTCAAAATAAGATTATAAATAAAAATCGGTTTAGATCCACTAGAGGGTGAGTAAACAGTGAGTGAATGTTCAGCTGTGGGATGAACTATGCCTTTAAGCTAAGCCATTATATTCTTTCATGGTTAGTTTGTCGTTTGTTTTACACCATTAACCAGTCACCTCAATGAAATGGATGGACTTTGGTGTGCAAATGGCTGCTGGAATTGTGCCATGTAGAGTTGCACATATGCTACACATAAAATAAGCCTCACTGTAATAAATCACATTTTCTTGAACCGACTGATTTGATTTTATCTCAAGATTTACATCTCTGCACTGCATTATTGCCACTCCTCCAGTTTAAAACATTGCCATAGCAATTACTGCCACCTGTAGGACAGATAATGCACTGCTTCAACAAAGCTCTCGGCTTTTAATGAAATCAACAAACTGTTCTATTATTTACTATTAATTAGCTTCATAATTATACTATGGTGACCTCGGTTTTGTTATGCACACTGTGGCTTGATCTCAGCTGCAGGAACAAAATACTTCAAGACATTAGCCATTTTAAATTTTTTAGACTATTCCAACAACCTTACAACCCTTAACTAGTGCTTATGAATTTCTCTTACACGCTTTTTGAAAATGCAAGAATACTAGCATTCACACCAATGCACAATATAGTTTTCTTTATAAACTTGCATGCTGATTTATCATCTGATTTTGTTTCCAACAAAATAATACATGAGTATTGTATTAAACATATTCAATAATGTTTATTACTGCTGTATGTCATTAGTGCTATATAGTTGTTAAATTCTGAATGAAGTCAAAATTTATAATGTTAAATTTGCTAGCGCACATTTTTATTCTTTAGTTGAACAATAGATCCTTGCTGGTTAATCCACTGTGGGAAAAATACTTTGATAATCTTCAATCAATGACAATATCTCATCATTTAGAGTGGTGGTCCATCTCTGTTGACATATTGCAAAACATTCAGCCACAATATTCTAAACCATGTCCCCTTGGGATTGATGTGCAAATAGAAAGCCCCACCACTTCTTAATTTTCAGTTTCTTGGAACTGAATCAACATAGTGAAACAAAAGTCTCAGCAGTTTCCAGTTCACGTGGATTTTAAGAACATTTTTACAGCTATATCATCCTTAGTATCATCAGTACTGGGATGTCCACATCCGATCACGAGATTGGAAACTGGGCTCGATCACATGGTTTCAGACTCGAACGGAATCGGATGTTACCTCCTGATCAGGACTTGAATATATATGAAGAGTTTAGATGCAAAAAACTCTAAAAGCCATTTGATATTTTCTTCTAAAATTAGCATTTTCCTGAGCTCCTGTGTGTAGGATCAGTCATTTTACTTTTATAGTGACACAAGTTCTTTTCATTGCCTTTAAAGTGAAATAACTGAACTGAGGCTAAGAAAAATGTTCATCTTAGGAGAACATTTCAGATGGCATTTAGAGGTTTTGGCATTTGAACTCTTCATATGTTTGTGTTTGTATGTGTGTGTGTATATATTGTCATTATTTTTAACACATCTATAGATATGCGGTGGCATAGAGTTAGACCTCTTTCTTGACTTCACACAGAAACAGCAACTTGTGCAGCATGACATCACTTTGTTGCAGAGACGCTATTGGTTAAGTGATGGCTTGAAGCTCAAAGCGTGAGTATGTCTGCGGTCTGGAGGTATTATAAAGTTAATGAGGACAACATTGCCATAGCAAACTGTGAGATCTGTAAACTTGGGATTGCCTGCCGGGTATTTTAAGTTGAGGTGCTATTTGTTTTTATGTTAGATTTATATATATATATATTTACTGTTGAACTAAAGTCCAAAAGTGAAGAATTTATGTGTTTTATTACTTGATTGTTCAAGCGATCTCACAGAAATGCTCTGTTTGTTAAAATAAGATGAATTAACTACAAAATAAAGAACATCCTGCATCTGTTTCTTTGCTCTTCTTTATTCTTTTTTATGTATTATAGAAATATCTGACTGAGTTTCTGTATCAGTAGATACTCAAAATCAAATGACTCCAACTAAAAGGCAAAAAAAAAAAAAAAAAACAGGTCGGGACGTCCCCACTTAATAGAACAGTTCAACCAAAATATTTTTTGAATATTTACTCACCCATTCTTGACGCAAATGATTCTTTTTCTTCAGTAAATCCTTGATGGTTTCAATAATGCAAGTCAATGGGTGCCATTCTGCTGTGAGTCAAACAACAAGATACAATCAAAACAAAATTTGTTTTTATCTGTGGCTCCTGGTGATACATTGAAGTCTCATAAAGTATGAGTGAACTAAGAATGACTTCCAGATAAATGGTTTGTGGGCCTTTGAATTAAACAGGTTTTGTAAATTGTACAGACATGCAATTACTTGGTCACACGGCACACACATTTTACATTCAAATACCATAATAACACTTGTCTTTTTCATGAAGCTGTAGTTCACTTGAAATATTTACAATTCTATAGACTACATCCAAGTACCATGAATTGTAAAACTGCTATATCTCTCCAATTCCAAAAACACAAGGCTTTTACACTCTTGACAAATGTAAGTGGACTGCTTTTGAAAGCAGGTACATCAGGATAACAGTGGTATCCTTGTCTTTAATTCCAACAGGGGTTGTGGTGGAAGAGGTAGGCGGAATGCTGAATACTTTTGCCTGTCTCTCTCTGTTTTCCATTGGCACATCACTGGTCTGCTGACATGAAATGAAAACAAGAGTTTTATTCCCTTCTCAATTCATTCACTGCAATAAGAAACGTTATCCACTCATTCAGACTGGAATTCAACTATTTGACGGCTCTTTTAGTCAGTTCTCTTGATCCGTGTCCGAATTTAAACTCTTAGCATGACCAAAAATCTGTCTTTGCACTTTAAGTATCCACTATTGTTAGCATTAGACATTAATTAATAAGGGCAGATCAAATGTAGTACTTTTTTTCTTACTTTATTGCTTAAAACACCAGAAGATCATTGTTAATTAAACTACTCCATCACATAATTACTTCAAATGCTCATTTTAAATAAACACAAAGACAAGAAAATGTATTAATATTGAACTGTATATTATCATAAAGCTTTCAATAAAAAAACTTCATAATTATTATTTAGCATTTTATTAACAGTAAATATCTAATGCCAAATTCCAGGACTGACCAGTCAGAATCAAGTACAAATGAGTTCAAAAGCTGACCAAGCTAGGATCTAAGTCTCTATATACTGTATACTTTTACACTCAAAATAATTTAAATACAGCACACATGAATGTGTTTTGATCTAAAATGACCTAGCAAGTGTTAACATACTCTAAAACAGGGGTTCTCAAATTTTTTTAAGCCCGTGACCCCAAAATAACAATGCCAATGACTTGCGACTTCCACTCTTTTCAGGAAGTGGTTATAATCATACAAACGTTGTGCACAACGGCTCACACTAACCAATATGTCTACATAAGCACATTGACAGAACAAAAAGTGCAACAGTATAATGTCCATCTAATTTTTTATTTATTTTATTATTTAAAATGAACCACATTTAATGAGACTGGTTGTCACAATTTTTAGTTGCATCACAAGTATTTTCTTGGTTTAATCTGGGAGACAACCACTTAAAGATTGTGGCCTGTATTTATTTTAAATGTATGCCAGTGCCGTAAAGCTGACAGTTTAGCTAGTGCCGTAAAATCAATCTGGTACAATTTACGCCATTGTCTCTAATGTAAAAACCCCCAGGGGTTGCAATCCAATGGAGAAAAAAAATTAAAACGAAAGGCGGATGGCTTTTTGTTTAGATGTTGTATCTTAAATGTAACTATTTTAATGTTCTGTAGGTTAGGATTAAGAAATGGTAGTTTGACAAATTTTTAAAAATATATTAGATTTTTGTGCTCTCATTGTGCCGCTACACCCCAGTTGGTCCTAACCCTCACTTTGAGAACCACTGCTCTACAACATCACTGCAAAATGGACTTATTCCAAAGTGCACTTTTTTAAATGGCATCTTTAAAATGGCATATTAATTTGTAGAATATTTAACCTCACATTCAATATTCCAGAAAAGAGACAAGACAAAGCTTCACTTCATCGTTCTCATTTGTCTGCTCCTGCTCTTTGAAGTAAAGATCTACTGCAGCTGAATGAAAATCCTATTAAGTTGAAATCCACTTTAAGTTATGCAATAAAAATGTATAAAACGATCAAATACGATTTAAAATATGATTACGATTAAAATATTCAAAAGTGGGTCAGAGATGAAAAGGTGTTTTCACGCAAACCCAAAAAGCGCAATAAAGCTTCAAATGTGACTGTGTATTAGATTGTGTTCTGTTTTTTTCCTCAAAAATAATGTTTTATTTATTTATTTATTTATTTATTTATTTATTTATTTATTTATTTATTTATTTAATGCCATATCAGCAGCATTGGCTATATTAATGGCAAAACTAAATAAACAATATATAACAATCATATCAGTTTTTTTAACAAACATATATACAAAAAATAATTGAAGAGTCATATACAATCTTTTAGTCTGATTAAAAATAAACTCTCAAATTGTTCCAGAAGGCACCTTTTCAAACATTTCCCTTAAATTATCTCTAGAATAAAAACGTTCAACTGTCAATTTCAGTTTGTTTATTTATATAGCACTATTAAACACAACCAGAGGTTGACTAATGTGTTGAACAATACACATTACAACAAAGAAAAAAATATAAAACAAGCTAAAATGGACAATATACACTGAAAAAAATGCTAAATCAAAAAGGGTAAGTTTTCAACATAGATTTAAAAACAAACAGAGATGTAACAGATCTAATACAGAGGGGCAGAGCATTCCACAACCTATAGGTCCAGCTATTGCGAAGGCACGGTCAACTCTGTATTTCAGCCTCTACCTAAAGATGCATAATAATAATCTTTGGTTAGACGACCGAAGAGGCCGAGGCTGATGCTCAATCAACTTGTCTGACAGATAAGAAGGTGCCAGGCCATTTAGAGATTTAAAAACCAGGAGAAGAAGTTTAAAAGTGAGCGGATAATGCACAGGCAACCAGTGCAAAGAGCGTAAAACTGGTGTAATGTGGTCACATTCTCTTTTATATCATTTAAAAATACACAATCTATTAAAATATGTTTTATTATTATATGTTAAATATTCTTACACAAGACACAGACAGGTTTTCCTTCCCCTTTCAATAAATATGAGTGTGTGAGTCTTGCAGTGTCTTATTCTGCATCTCGTATGTACAACCTGATCTTGTCTCCTTTCAAAGTGGTGATTATTTTTTACTAATTGTTACTAATTAACAATTAGTTGTTTCTACATTCATCCCATCTCATTTGTCATTTCTCATTAATATACAGATTTAAAACAAGTTGGACATCAGACAAGAATTTTACATTCTGTTATCTCCAGCTGTAGGGCTTCCTTAGCTGCTTTACCTGCACGTTCGTTTCCAATGAATCCCAGAAAACAGGTATCCAGAAAAAAATATTTATATTAAAGTCTTTTTCCTTTAAAAGGTCCACTTCTTCTATTAAGCTAAAAATCCCGATCAGTTTTTATAGATTTAAGTGCTTATATGCAGGATATAGAATCTGTGAGAGTAAAAATGACTCATAATCATGCAAGCTAAAAACTAAATACTAAACAATCTTGTCAGCCATATTCAGAACAAGAATCATTTGTTTACAAATTAAAGGACTTTTTATTTATCATTTTAAATCAATTTAAATTGACATTATCTACGAGGTTTATCCATATGTCAGTTTAATTTAATAAAATTGATATACTCTAATCACTTTTAAATTTATTTATTCATTTTTTACACACAAAAAATATAATAAAACTAATTCTATTAAAATATAGTAGTATAATAATTTTTACATAAAAATATCTAATTACACCGGTTGATGGAGGATAATTTTATTTCATCCATATGTCCAAATGTTCACAAAGGTCATTTGAAAGATTCCTTTCAAACTAACATACTATTTCTCTGTATATAAATTCACATTTAAAAATATAATTCTCATCTCATCACGGACCTCATGCATTTTTCACACTGAAAAACAAGACTTATTGTTTGTATTTAATGAATATGAAGTCTTAGCATGTTTTCATCTTCTCTAAACAAGGCCTGATATTGTGTAAGAAGCCACTTTATATTCTTACACTGCTATTTCAAGTTGATTGCCTGTTTATTTTTTCTCCCAATTAGTCCGTCATCGTATTTTAAAGGCAAATACTCCAATGAGACATTTTTGTAAACCATAGTTACATAAAACTGTCTAGGATTAGGCAGAATGGTTTCTTTATCAGTTGAAAGATGTCAAAAGCCTTTAGAAAATCATTCATGCAAGTTGAATAACAGTGGAGTCTGCATGATAAAATGTCACATCGTCTTCTTCTTAGACATAATTAATCTTATCATGTCCAACTGTCATGTTATGCAACACTACACTATCTTTCCCTATAATCAATATTGCAGACCAGTGCTGTTTATCCGTGTTATATAACTTCATTTATGCATTTAAAATCATTAGCTATCATTGTCTTTTTATTTAGGGTCCTATCAATTATTTTTCTGTAACATTCATGTACAATTAATTCTTTATCTGTGTGTTACAGTTCAGTGAGAAAGATGAATCCCAGAGAAATCAAACTGACTGTCCATTTTAATGACCTATTTTAATGGTGCTTGTCTTTTCAGTTGTGTTTTATTTAATGATTTGTATGATGTGAGGCTGCCTAATTCTCATAAATATATTATCAAGTGTAAGTGCAAGTATACAAGTATAAGTGTACAAAAGTGGAGATTTTTACAAACAAATATATGTTACTGTTATTTCACAGTTTCTGTCATAGACGCTTGAACCATGTGCTTTTGATATGGAAAACTTAAAGAGCCCCTATTATGCATTTAAAAAGGTCATATTTTGGCTTTGGCATCTCCAACAACAGTCTGATATGCATGCAAGGTCAAAAACACTTGCATTCTTATAATGGCACTAGGCACTAGTCTTATAATATGCACTAGGCATGGGCTGGTATAAAATTCTGATGGTATGATAACCTTGGATAAAAACATGTTTAATATGTTTATATATATTTTACGGTTTCACGGTATTGTAATTACTGCTAAAAAATAAGTAATTTTTAAATGTCTGGGTATAAAAACAACAACTAAAAATATTTTTTAAATAATAATAAAATACATAACAAATAAAATAAATAAAAAATAGTTAAAATAAATGAAAATAATAAAAAATAGGTATTATTTGGAATAAAAAGAGAATTTACAAAATTGCAGATTAGCATAAAACATGGAATGTAACTAAATATAGCTAAAATAAATTCAGGATAATCTTAAAATTAAAAAGATCATATTCCTGACTGGCGATGCAGTGGTGCAGTATTTAGTGCTGTCGCTTCACAGCAAGAAGGTTGTTGGCTTGAGCCTCGGCTGGGTCAGTTGGCGTTTATGTGTGGAGTTTGCATGTTCTCCCCGTGTTTGTGTCGGTTTCCCCCCACAAGCCCAAAGACATGCGGTACAGGTGAATTGGGTAAGCTAAAATTGTCCATAGTGTATGTGAACGACTGTGTATGGGTGTTTCCCAGTGATGGAAGCACTGAAAGGGCATCCGCTGCGTAAAACATTTGCTGGATAAGTTGGTGGTTCATTCCACTGTGGTGACCCCAGATTAATAAAGGGACTAAGCCGAAAAGAAAATGAATGAATGAATATTCCTGACATGAATACTCTCAGAATTTAATATGGCAATAAATATGTATATGACATATGTTGATATATTTGGTCTTGACAGCATAGATCTGCTACCCTGCTGCTGCTGCTTTGATTATTATGGCAAGTACCGAGACCTGCTACTACCAGTATACACAGACATGCCATCTGAAAATATAACATGCTGCTGCTGAAGCAAACACAATTTATATGTAACCCCTGCAGCAGATCTAAACACAGGTGGAGCTCTCCGAAAACACGCTGCAGCTTGACAACTTAAAATGACGCGGAGCATTTAAACTGATGAGGAGCAAGCTCATTGGCTCCCAAGGTGACAGCAACTAATCTCCTGCACTGTGTACTTGATGCAGGAGCAGACTAGGAGACCTATCAGTCTGCTCGCGCAGAGAGTTTCATGGCAGAAATTTCATTTCAATTTAATTTCATCCTTCACATTCATTACTCATAGCATATGTACTCAAGAAGGGGGAAGCGTATTTCCCAATCTTCCATGTTCTGACTACCACAACAATATGAAGCCACATTTCTGCAGTCGAGTCCTAATGCTACATCCAATTATGTCGGTTCTGATCTTACTTAAATATCAATAGCAATATCATTTATAGGGCACCTATGATACTAAATCAACTTTTGAAAATTGTTTGGACAGAACTGTGTGTAGGTATAGTGTGTCCACACAGGGGTGGACTTAGTGATTCCAGGTATGGGGCCCAAGCATTAAAACTAGACTTTTTTTTGTTAAATAAACTGCATGTTAAAAATATTTTAAGTGGAACCTTTATCTTCTAATTGCAAGAATAAATGCAATAAATTCACAAAGGAAAAAAAGTTAAGTTTACAAACTAAGCCACATTTGTGATTAGATTTTAATATTTTCATGTGAAGTACGAAAGAAAATTTCCACTATTCATAGGGGCCAACCAGTTACCAGTTTTAAAAAGAAGTAAAAAGATTTTTTTATTTTTTTTAATTATGGTTATAGACAGATTTTATAACATATGACAAAAAATGTATAAAAGAGCAGTATAATTAATATAGACTTCTTGGCATTGGTAGGAGCCCCCTAAATTCCCAGGGCCCTAAGCTGCTGCTTACCTTGCTTATTGCTTAAGTCCGCCTCTGCGTCCACAACCATATTGGCATTATATGAACACAAGAAGTCTATTTTTAAAAATTTCCTGACGTTAATATAAGATCAAAAGCCCAGCTGTTTTGTAGCCCACTGCAACATGAATGTAGAAGTGCGGATTTCCTCAACCACAGAATTGATTGAGGTGGCGAGTATTAACATGTTAACAGGATTTGGAAAAAAAAACTAAGAATGAATCTGTTCCAACTCTTTGTATCAATTAGTCATTTCTTTCCGAATCAGTGGAGTAGCTCTTCAATGTTTTGGCTTCCAGCAGTGACATTTATTAAACTACACCAAACTGAATTTCAACTGTGAAAACTGGATTGAAGCAGTTTCAGTTTACTAGAACTTCATCTATGTTAAGCTGCTTTCACACAATCTGCATTGTAAAAAAGCATTTTAGCAATAAAGATGAATAGAATTGACTGATTCTATACACTCAAAATTCATTTATTCATATTCCTTCAGCGTAGTCCCTTTACTTATCAGGGGTCGCCACAGAGGAATGATCCGCCAACTTATCCAGCATATGTCCTACACAGCGGATGCGCTTCCAGCTACAACCCAGAACTGGGAAACATCCATACACACACATTCACATACACTACGGCCAATTTAGTTTATTTAATTCACCTATACCGCATGTCTTTGGACTTGGGGAGACCGGAGCACCCAGAAGAAACCCACACCACCACTGGGAGAACATGCAAACTCCACACAGAAATGCCAACTGACCCAGCCGGGGCTCGAATCAGCGACCTTCTTGCTGTGAGGCGAAAGTGCTACCCACTGAGCCACCGTGTCACTTATACTCTAAAAATTTTTTTTATATTTATTCCACACAGCCGTTTTATTCTACAGTATATTGCACTAAATAAGTGTTCAGTATGAACAGAATATGAATACATTGTGACTTCATCAGTCCACATTCCAAAAGAGGAAATGAAAAGAACAAGTGTTCCATGAAATGCTCTTCTAAACATACTGAGAGCTTTTTGTGAAATCACCAGACAGAGAAACATTACTTGGAGTCTGACAATGCCTGGCTGCAAACAGTGCGCAAATTTCAAGTTTCTGCATGCTTCGTTTTCTCTTCCTACTTAGAGACTGAAGCCTTGAGCTGACACTTCATCAAAACAAATACTAACTCTCAGTGCGTCTGGCCATCCTCTTTCCAGCATAGAGTTGGCGTGCCGTTTTGACTGCTTTTAATTTGACTTGAGGGATATGATGGTTTCAACTATTGTATTGTTTCTTCATCATCTGTTTTATAATTCATCCGTTTCATGACAGCAAACATTCTGCTCTTCAGACTGTATGCAGCAACAATTCCCTTTTGTTTTGTTGACTTTAAAGTGAACATTATAAAAATGCAATTCTGCAGATGAGAAAATAAACTTAGTCACCATATGAGCTTGGGTTTCCAATCGTTTTTAGGAACTGAGCATCAAATCGGTGAGTAGGCCCTATAAGAATTACTCTGTTTTTATTATTACTATTATCCTGCCGCTAATCAAAGGAATTTTGAGGGTCTAAACATGTTAGAAAACGCATGAAACTTTACAAACACCAGACGTGATGAAAAATTATCACTTACTATGGGTTTCAGAAGTGGATGTGGCAAAATGGCTTCACAACGCTACCTATGCACATTTGATGAACTGGCCCCCGGGCTACCTTTCACACACATGAAAATTGGCACACACATCAAACATGCCAAAACCTGCAAAGCAAAATCTCAAACTCAACAGGAAGTTGGATATTTTTTACTTTCTCTACCAAAAAAGTGCAGTTTTTTCCATTTCCAGGCATTGTATTTTAATTTATTATTATTATTATTTTTACACTGATTTCTTTACTGAAATTATTTTCTTTTACTTTATATCTGTCAAGGTAATAGTACAACACAAAATAAAAATGTACTCATTGTTCTTTCTCTTTCAAATAGTTCCCAAACCTTTAGGAGGTTATTTTTTTTGTTAAAACATTGACGTCATTTATACTATTAAACCATTGATACTATGGAGGTTTATGGTTACAACCTGAGCAAATATCTTTTAATATTTTGTGAAATATTTTGTGTTCAACAGAGAAACATCTTAAACAGGTTAGTGATAAGTGAAAGGTGATGATAAAATTTTCTGTTTTAGATGAGCTATTGGGTCCACAAGACAAAACACACATTATTTGCATGCATGCATGCATGCATAGATAAGATAAGATAAGATAAGATAGATAGATAGATAGATAGATAGATAGATAGATAGATAGATAGATAGATAGATAGATAGATAGATAAAACGATTTGATGGACAAAGCTTCATAAAACGTTTGAAAGTACATGTTTTTGGATTTTTCTTGGTAAACAATTTCATTGTATGCAGTTCTACAAACAAACCAACAAATATGCCTATAAACGGTTTCTGTCTCACCAAAGTGAACAATTGGACAAAGATAGTGACAGAAAAATGACTGATACTGTGTGAGAAATGTAGAGCTTTTTGGCTTACTTTGGAAAAACTGTCCACACACAACCATCACTTCAGCTTGTCAGATTTGAAGCTAAGCCTAGCAAGAGCAAGAGCAAGCGCCAAACATTAAATCAAGACAAAACACAAGGCCTTTTTTGGAGGAAACTTTTGGTGGTCTAGTGAGAACTGAACTGATTTTTATGTCCAAACCAAATCCAGACAATCATCAGAAAAACATCAACGATTCAATCAAACATTGTGATAATATAAGCTTCACACAAGGTGGGGTTCAGCCGGTTTAACAAAGGAAATATAATATAAAGTGTCACCTGAAAACGCGGAATACTCCACTGGATTTAAATTCGTGTCAGTGTTAGAAAACTCTGGACCTAATTCCTAAAAACTTTAGTTCAATTCGAGGATGCAATCTGCACCTTCTCCACATTTGATCCGGATACACTCTGTACGCATTAACTTTGATCCGAATCCTGAGTCATCGGAAGCGCGTGCCCGCAGCTATGAACTGCACAAATTAAGAGCTGATTCACCCTCACTCCTCTCTCACGTATAGAACAAGTTTGCCGGCGACAAAAGTAAAAATCTGTTTAAATTATGTAATTTCGCACACAAGTTAAATCATATATTTTACTGATCATTTTGAATTAGTGTTAATGCAACTTACCAAATCCTGATTCGTGCAGGCGCTGTTTAATCAGCTTCTTTTACAACTTTTTGAGTGGTTTGAGTGAATCTGTTTTCCTTTACAACAATTAAATATCATGCGTTACTAAATGAAAATAAAAACAAGATTTTTAGACAAAGTAACATTTTAACGAGAAGCCTTGAACATGGGCTGTTGTGATGTCAGAATGTTGACGTAACTCACGTAAATTAATTCTGTTCATGTTCTTTCATCCGGTTATTTTCTTCATAAACAGACATGCATCATCACCAAAACAAAAACTGTTAGTGTTACCAGAAAAGGTGCTTATTAAGGTCAAGAGTGAAGGTCTCCGTTTTCCTGGAAAGTGATTCAGTAATTAATACATACCTCATGCCCTGCTGTTTAAGAACTCAGACACTTGTTTTTATACACTGTGGGTGGTCTTTGTACATTTACCATTTGAGGTTGAACCACTAACTACAATTACCATCTTCGAAATCTTTTAAAAACGGACCTCCAGCATTTAGGAAAATCGTCTGTCAGTGATAAAAAATGATGAGCATTAATCTCAAAAGCCTTTTAAAATAACGGTTATTACAACAATATTAATACAACAACGAAACACTTTGATTACTGATGTATGAATCCTAAGTTATGCGTGTTGTGCTTATGAAAACAGGTAATTAATCATATGAAGAGCTTGCTAGGTAAATCTCTAAATGCTTGAACAACTCACATTCATCTTCAAATACACTGCTCTCTGTATGGAATGTAAATTTCTATTATGTTTCAAGTTGAATAGACTTCTGTTAATCTTTCCATTTTGATAGGCTTCTACAGGGCTCTCTTGTGGATGAAGTGAATATTATATCTACAGTACAGTGTTTGCAGTATTGCACCGCTAGAGGGTGCAATGTGAATGAAAAATGTCTTCCCACTGGAGATTCCAAGAAAACAACTAGATCCATTTGGCCCATACTGCATGTTGTTCTTCTTTTGCCAAATAATGCATGTTTATTATGCTACATTGCATACATCCATGATTTTTACATCCATTCAAGTAAGCTTTATATAAAATTAGCTGATACAGTCCCTCAAAAAACAGAGGATAACACTACGTTAGCACCATTGACAGACAACAAATCAAAAACATTCCACATTGAAAAAAATAGCATTAGAAATCCCTGTTTTTAAATAAGTTATTTAATACTGGTGTGATAAATTGCTTTAAATGCTTGCTTGTGATGTTTTCAGTCAGCTTCATAAGACGTACAGAATGGACGGCATAAATAATTCATAATGACTGTCCACAGCAACTGACCACCAGTCAATTTCAAATAATGAAACAGGGGAAACTGTAATAAAAGTAACCTGCTCCTGGGATGCCAGTGTTTATGAACCTCTGATCTGAACCTGTAGATGTAAGGCTTCTCAAAGTATTCCTGTATTACAATACATAATGTAAGAACAAACTCCTTTTAAAAAATAAAGATGAAATATTCCAGGGCTCATCGTATCTTAATGTATCAGCAGTTTGTACTGCAAACCCATGAGGCACTTCAAATATTATCTATAAGCAGAAGTCGTCAGCTTGGATTCAAAAAGCCCAAGTATAAAGTTAAAACACATAAGAGACTAAAAAGGGAAATGAAATGGTCTCTTCAGGCCTTTATTTTTCTGTAGATGTATGACCCACCTGAGGAAAGTCCTCTTACCTTGTTGAAACGCTTACAAAAAGACCTAAACCACAAGTCCTGTCAAGTTCAAAAATACACACATGTATATAAAAGTGCACCAGAGTTCCTTTCATGTAAGAAATGATCTCACTTGAGAGTTATCCACAGTTCCATTTTCAACATCGGCAGCAAAAACAGAAAGACTGAGCTTTCAGATTTGTTACTGCCTCAGGGGTGAGAGGGAAAACAACAGCTTTTCAGTCTGTTAATCTCAGACAAGAGTCAGTTCCTGTCTCGAAACTGGAATGCGTTTGAAATGGGGATGTTCTGTTCTGTCTTACAGTACGATGGAGATAAGGCTGAGAAGTGGAAAGGTCCTCTAGAGAGGTGTAGTGGTTCAGGGCTCTTGATAATCTCATTGGTTGGTTGGGGTTTCTGGATGTTCATCTGAACCTTTACCTGTGGGTCACCTGGTTGTTGATCAGGCCAGGGAAAGTGTCTTCTGTCTCTGCACTAAAGGAGCCTCCTATAAAGAGACAGAAATACAGTCATGTTTAGAATACAGCATGCTCATGGGATGACATCTCATTTAGGGGTATACAGAAGTCACAAAATATATTTGAACACCTCAAAGTTTACTTTGTAGACTTATTATTTTATTTTGAAATCGGTTCTATAATATTAGCTATGGTTCGGTGCAGTGGGTATCACTGTCGCCTCACAGCAAAAAGGTCACTGGTTCGAGCCTTGGCTGGGTCACTTGGCATTTCTGTTTACATGTTTTCCCAATGTTCTCTCTGTGTTTACTCCGGGTGCTCCGGTTTCCCCCACAGTACAAAGACATGTGCTATAGACCATTTTGAGGGATGTAAACAAAAACAATGGTCCCAACGTATTTCCTGTTTTACATTTTTAAATCCTATAGCTTCTGAGAATCCCTAAAGAGCCACACATTGTTAATTAATGTTATGATAGCTGTTTTAACACCAAGTTATGATTGACTTGCCTCTTGTTATGAAATAGTTTGAAAGCAAGCAGGAAATGTTCATGGGCCAATGACATCAAGTCATTGAAATGGTCTATAGGTGCATTGAGTAGGCTAAACTGACCGTAGTATGTGTGTGAATGAGAGTGTGTGGTTGTTTCTCAATGTTGGATTGCAGCTGGAAGGGAATCCGCTGCGTAAAACATATGCTGGATAAGTTGACGGTTCATTCTGCTGTGGCGACCCCTGATTAATAAACGGAATAAGCCGAAAAGAAAATGAATGAATGAATGATTAGCTATGTAGCTAGATTTAACTAATAGTCTTTATTTTTTGCAATAGCATTAAAAGATTTGGCATTTAACATTTAAAAAGGTTAAAGTCTGCATTTATTTAATAAAAATATAATATTAAAGATATTAACATAAACAGTTATGTAACGTAAACGTAAATCTGTTATGAAACAGAGATATTATGAAAAATTATTATAAATCAAAATGTTTTTTTCCCTCATTTGAATACCTTGTAGTTGGGCCAGTCACAATAATAAATAATAAATACACTCAATTATCGTGCAATACTTGGAGATGACCTCAATCACGAAGTTGACAATGACCTCAAATACGAAGTTGACAATGACATTTACATTTTAACTCACTAGTGACAATTAAAATTTTATAACTGGACATTTACCTAATCCGTAGGGCCAGACAGAATCTGCGGACATTTTTTTCTATTTCTTCAGAGAATTTTGTAAAAAATCTGCAGATTTATGTGGAATTATTTTAGGAGTTTCATACCTAAAAACTTAATATATGAAATAAAAATAAATAAATTTTTATTTTATAAAAGTAAAATTTTAAAATTCAATGCAAATCCAATTAGATCCAATTATTAGGTAAAAGAAGCAGGTCTCTCTTATAATATATCTACTAAAAGACAGAAAATATTACTTCACAAACTGTAACTAAATCATAAGAACATTTTAATATTATTATTATTATAGCCCAATAATATTAGTGAAATGGATTATAAAAACTAAAAGAAAATTATATATTTCCACAAGTAGATACATAGACTCGATGGGCAAAAAAATCAGCAGAAATCCATGTGGCCCTATTTATAGGACATTTTATAGTATGTATAATAGGACATTTTCCTTTTTAAATTCAAAATCCAGAATCTAAATAACCTTAAGAATGATAAGTGTTTTAAAGTGTTCATCATTAATCATTACATAATCAGGGACATAAAATGACAACTTAAAATGACAATAATATTCCTTATCTCAACAATCTCAATGACAATATATCGCACAACAAAAAATCCTTATCATGACAGAACCTTCTCGTACTATGTAATGTAACCCCAGAAAGGATTTACTTTTTTCATGATTATTTGATAAACGAAAAAAGAAATGAATTTAACTGAAATGTATATCTTTTCGCACTACATTTATGGTCACTTTTAATCAATTTAATGCATTCTTGTTGACATACTGAACCAAATTTTTTGATCAGTGCTGTATATATATTTATTTATTAGCCCCCCTGAATTATTAGCACCCCTGTTTATTTTTTCCCCTAATTTCAGTTTAACCGAGAGCATTTTTCAACACATTTCTGAACATAATATTATTAATAACTCATTTCTAATAACTGATTTATTTTATCTTTGCCATGATGACAGTAAATATAATTTTACTAGATATTTTTCAAGATACTACTAAACATCTTCATTTAAAGGCTTAACTAGGTTAACTAGGCAGGTTAGGGTAATAAGGCAAGTTATTGTATAATAATGGTTTGTAGATAGTCTAAAAAAATAGCTTAAAAGGGCTATTCATTTTGACCTTAAAATCATGCATAAAAAATTAAACTGCTTTTATTCTAGCCGAAATAAAACAAATAAGTCTTTCTCCAGAAGAAAAAATATTATCAGACATACTGTGAAAATGTCCTTGCTCTGTTAAACATCATTTTAGAAATGTTTAAAAAAGAAAAAAAAAATCAAAGCGGGGCTAATAATTCTGGCCAACTGTAGAGTGTTCAAGATTAAAAATAAATTACACATTTTCATTCATTCACTCAATTTCCTTCAGCTTAGTCCCTTTATTTAACAACAGAATGAACCGCCAACTTATCTAGCATATCTAGCACACTGTATGTTTAACAAAGCATATGTTTTTCCAGCTGCAACCCAGTATTGGGAAACATTCAAAACACTATGGCCAATTTAGTTTATTCAATTCACCTATAACACATGTGATTGGACTGTGGGGGAAACCTGAGCACCTGGAGGAAACCCACGCCAACATGGGGAGAACATACAAACTCCACACAGAAATGCCAAATGACCAAGCCAGGACTTAAATCAGCGACCTTCTTGCTGTGAGGCAACAGTGCTAACCACTGACCCATGGTGTCACGCCGTTTACACATTTTCTGGTCATATCTATATTTAAGTTGAGGGATATTAATCATAAAAAAGTAATTTATCAAAATTATGAATTAATTTCCAGGGCAAATAAAGAGGCCTTCATGACATGTTGCTTACCTATATGGCAATTATACATCCATATACGGTGACCATCATACCGGCATCTGCACTTCACAATGTTATTGGTGTAATCCGACTCAGCAACTTCATAATTGGGGTTAATTACGATCTGTCAGTGGGAGAGAACAATCAGCACAAAAAAATACATAAGTCAAAAATATGATTCAATTTTATTTATTATTATGAAAATAACAACTTCTCTGCAAATGAACGATTTCAACCTGGAATATGTAGTCTCCCGGTTTAACATCTGTAATGTCCACCCACTGGCAATCAATGTCATGTCTGTATGTATCCCAGCAGCCCACTGTGATGCCCTGCTCACCAAAGTTCGCACACTCGTACCTCTTTTCAATTCCTGATTAACAAAATGAAGAACACATCATCTTAGTCTCATGCTATTACAGAAAAGGAACAGTTCAACTTCAAAAACATTCGTTCATACCTTCATCACACTCTGAGTCCTCCAGACAGAAGCTTGCTTTGTGTCCTTCTGCAACCTTAGTGCCATTGGTGCTGAGTAGATCATAATGGGTGAACACTTCCATGCTATGATAGTGCCTGTAGCATTAATATGGAAATGAATTAGAAAATTATAAGTCAGGTGTCAGCTCACACTTGAGTTTGCATCTGCGCCTGTCATCGTGAGACAAGAGGCTATGCTCCAGACTAATCTTGAACAGCTTGATCTTTTCACTTCTTAAGACCTCAATGTGTCATCAGGAGGCACGTATATTTTTGTTATGTCTGTATTTTGTTGACCGTCAAGTGCCAGTGATGCTAGTGACTTTCACTTCATGAATTTTTAAGCTAAGGTTGCAATCTTTTGGTTAAAAATAAACACTTTCATATCTTGAATTGAAATAATACTGCAATATCGAAAAACCTTTTGTCTTCACTTGTAACTATTACACTTGTTCATTCGGTTGCTCATGTCGCTCAGAGGAATCGCTGATGGAGCCCCTCACAGTCACATTCTTGTCAGTTTTGATTATTAAACAGAGATAATTGACTAATACTTTTAGATGGAAGCTCCTATGCTTGCTCATATACTACTCTGTCCTCAAAAACGTATCTCCTCATAGGCCGTTCATGCTACAAGACCCAAATTTGGTCAAAATGTGGCTTCTGCATTCAAGATTGTTCCTCAACTTACTTTTTACCTTGCTCAATTGGTTTTTACAAAACATATTGCAGAATGAAAAGTACCCTAGTCAGGTTGAATCACGCACTCAATTAGAGACTTGTGTGCTGCGAGTGAACAGACAGTCGGCTCGCACTCATCATCATGGTCAGGTTTTTTCACAGCAGATGAGTCAGTGTACTGTTCTAGTAACTGAATATCTTAGGATATTGGTTTATTTCAAGTCAGAGGGAGTATCCGATATGTTAGTACTTATTGAAGACGCAAACCGTTTCACGACAATTCGACCGGTTCAGAAGATCCGGTTTGAAAAATTCATTCAATTCATTCGCAAATCGCCCATCATCACTACAGACAGTCAGAATGGCAGGCCGAAGACTTACATTTTTGCAATGGATTCTTGTTTTTTTGAACTCATTGAAGAAAAGAAGTGGATTGTTGTTAAGTGTAGATTATTAACTTATTAAGTAAAACTCTCGACAACTGCAAGAAACACAACATTGGGAAAAAAAAAAAAAAAACTGGATGTGAAGCACTGCACCCGCACCCCTTCCAGCTAAACAACCAATGATTGACATCAGTTCATGTTCTCCAGGTAAAACAATTAATTAGACTAAATTAAAAATGGTTATTGCTTTTATTATTTGAGGAGATGCAGCCACTGTCCAACATTATTGTAGAAGTGACTATGTTTTGTAATATACTAAGATTTTTTTTCTTGTGGCAAACGATTTACACATTTGTTAAGGCCATGTGAAGAAAAGTATTCAATGTATAAAGCTCAAAGATTTATTTTGATTTGGGGCTGTTTTTTTTCGTCTTGCTATTCATTTTGTTATTAAATATTTTAAAGGTTTAAAATCTGTTTTTTTTTTTTTATTAAAAATTTGCTTTATTTAAAAACAGTGAATTTATTTAATAACACAAAACATTCAAAAGTAGCAAACACATTGCATGCTGTCACTTATCTGTATATACATCATGTCTAGCTCTGGGATCAGAAAGTTCTCAAAATATAATATTATCCTACATTTTTTAAAGGAAAATAAAGGTGTAGGTTTATAAGTGGTTGTTAAATGCAGAGCTTCTCTATATAAAACGTGAAAAAACACCTGCAAGTTCTGAAAGAGATCAAACCTCAGTCAGGTAAGGAAAAGTAACACAAAAGTAACTGAAAAGTAATATAATGCATTGCTTTCCATAAAAAGTAACTAGCAATTAGTTACTTTTTTGGGGATGTAACTCAATATGGTAATGCACTACTTTCAAAAGTAATTTTGTCCCACACTGATGATCATCATACGTCATATTGTGCAGCCCTACCTGTGACAGTCATGCCAAACCCAGTTCTCTCTGGAGATTTTGGGCCTGAAGTCAGATTGTCCGTTGTTGTGGATCTGGGAGGAGAAACGGAGGAGCCGGCGAGGGGAGTTGGCAGGAGTGGCACTGGAGGTGCTGGCCAGGCAGTTCTCCTCATAAGCACACTGTAACATGAACATAGGACGGTCCTCCAAATATGTGGTCTGTTCCACCACCTGCGGGTTGAGCACCAGATCTGGAGCAGCTAGAAAAAACAAATCATTTTTAGCCTTTTTTTTAAACAAATGCTCTCCTCAGTGTTCTTTTAAAGAGTGATATATATGTAATCTGTGAATAAAAGAATAGATGGCTTGTTTAAAGGGATAGTTCACTCTAAAATGAAAATTCACACACTATTTACTCTCCCTCAAGTGGTTGCAAATACTACGTTTCTTTGTTCTGTTGAACACAAAAGAAGATACTTTGAAGATAGCTAAAAACCTGTAACTTTTAACTTTCATAGTATCCACAGTAGGAAAAACAGATTTTATGGAAGTCAATGGTTACTTTTTCAGAATACCCAATTTGTGTTCAACAGAAGGAAGTCAAACAGGTTTGGAACTACTTGAGGGCGAGTAAATGAAAACAGAATATTCAGTTAAAGGTTCCACAAAACATTCTCATTTAACCTGCCATAAACCTATATTTCCAAGTTTTTAATAATACACCTAGAAGGTGATTATAATGTAAATATTATATATAATTTTATTATTTAATTGTTTACACCACACGCTACATTAGTAATTATTTGTATTCCTTGTAACAACACAAACCGACGAGAGGGTGGGATGTTATTTTGTGTGACCACCAGAGGTCAGTGTTTCTCCAGAAATAAATTAGTCGAAGCTAAAATAACTATGTCCATACGGTACAAATAATTGCTCAAGGTTGACAAAGACAAAAAAAAACAACTAGATTGAAATATTTTTATGATAATAATCTTACTCTCTGAGCAGGAAACTCCAGCAGCGAATCGTCCTCCACCTTTAGGACAGCTGAGATATTCTCCGTGATGCAGACAGTGGGAGAGAGACATCTCTGTTCCTGCACACCTCACTCCACTCATAACCACTGCATCTGCATTCACTGCACCAGGCCAGTACCACGTCTCCTGCACAACATATTACACTTCAGAGTTCAAGGGGAAATCTCTAAGGGGAAATTATAAAAGTGCACTGAATTTAAATGCAGCATACATTATATAATATAGTGTTAGACTATTAAAGATGAACCCAGTAATGTTTACTCATATGAAAAAAATATTGACACTTTCTTCACCTGTAGACAGTGGTTCAGATTGAGTAAAACTATTATAATTGTATTGATTAACTGGAATGTAGTTCACAGAAAAATTGTATTTACCTATCAGAAACTTTGCAACTATCTTAAATAAAAGAGGAAGATATCAAAGATGTCAAGATATGAAGGATGTTTATATAGAGAGCATTGTTCTACTGACACTGGAAACTGAAAATGAATCCAGAGGCCAGAAATCAACATTTACTCACTGTCTAGTGGTTCTAAGCCTTTATGAGTTACCTTTTTTTTATTGAACACAAACAAAAAAGATATTATTAAGAATGTTTAGAATGTAAAAACAATAACCAACAATAAACACTAATGGTTTCAGTGTTTGAGCATTTTCTTTTGTGTTGAACAGAAGAAAGAAACTCAAAAAGGTTTGTGTGGGTGAGTAAATAATGAAAGAATTTTCTTTTTTGGGGGATGATCCTGCTGAAAAAAACTGCTTAAACCAGCCTAAGTTGGCTGGTTTTAGCTGTTCAACCAGCCTGGTTTTAGAGGGGTTTGGAAAATGACCAGCCTAAACCAGCTTGACCAGCCTGGTTTAAGCTGGAGATGGCTGTTTTTGGCTGGGCTCCCAGCCTAGGTAGGCAGGTCAAGCTGGTTTTAGCTGGTCATCTCCAAGCCTGACCAGCTAAGACCAGGCTGGAAATGGCTGGAAACCAGCCTGGAATGGCCAAAACCCCTCTAAAACCAGCCTGATTGACCAGCTAGTTCGAACTATCTCCTGAAACGTTAACTACCCCTTATGTTTACTATATAAACATGTGAGCTACATTTACATCACTAGGTGTCGCTAACTGCTCTGTTTTCTTTTACACCAGTCTTATTAAATACACCTTCATAAATGAACATATGCTAGATATTATTATGAGAGAACACAACACTAAGTGCAAAATAACCAGACGATGGTGCTATTTTCTCTCACCATCTTAAAATCACTGGAGCTTTGTTCTAATCGAGAAAAGTCCTGAGCTGCCTAAACATAGCTTAGCAAATCAGTGGCAAAGTCTAACGCCAAACAAGACCAACTGTTAGATAGCTCAAATTAATATCCTGAACAATGAAATGTTACTTTGACATGACATTTTATATTTAGTTGCCTATATTAAAAAGGCATACACACTATAAATCAACCCTTTTATTATTTAGAAGAAAAAAACACAGTCTATTGTTCAGCCATTTCCAGTCATAAATCACATCGATCCAACAGTAACATTTTTAAAAGCAAACCACTACTCCGTTTTCCAACCCTGTGGCAGTCAACAGTTTCATTCCTGCTTATTATCTATTTAAGATCCATTTGATGAAGAGATATAATTTTCTCTTGGATTGAAGTCTCTAACTCTTTTAAATGCTTCCCAGGTGTAACAGTTTATCTTTACCGCTGTCAAAGCAGAAGGGAGTAAAGGTTTCCCTTGGCAACAGTAAACACAGACATCTATAACCGTCAGAAAGCATGTTATTTAGAAAGGTTAAACTGAGAGAAACAGGGATGACTTAAATAGCTGGTTGGTCTACTAATGACCATTGTTTCTCAATAAGAAACATCTTTATTTCAAGCCAAGCTGTGCAAAATGGATCAAAGCCATTTGATAACACATCAGAGACCAATAAAACTGGGAACCATTTCAGACGTACAAGTACATATACGTTTCCTAACAGTATCTCATTTTGTCCCAAGCTGTAAAAAGAAAGAATTCTGCCTTGGACTTTGTACAAGTGAGCCACTGTTGGGAAAAACACGAGCAACATTTGAAAAACAGCTTCTTTATGGATATAGTTGACAAACAGAATCACAGAACATTCTTCAGAAGGTACAACCAGACCGCTCTGTTTACAAAATCCCTTTGATGAATTGACAAATGCAGTGTCATTAGACTAGACAACATGCCAGAGGAATGAAATCCTGCCGTTTCATATTAACAGCCAGAAGATACAGCTAATCGACGCCACAGGAACCAAGGTGTCACAAAATGTTCAATTAACCCATCCCCCCCCCCCCCCCCCCAGCTTTGTTTTAACATGAACATTTTGAAGGATTTTCACTTTGAAAGTCATCTGAGAATTTTCTATCATGAAATTCTAGATTCAACATATGATCGTATTCATATTACATATTAAGGGTGGCATGGTGGCTCAGTGGTTAGCACTGTCACCTCACAGCAAGAAGGTAACTGGTTCGAGTCCTGACTAGGCCTGTTTTAGTGTGGAGTTTGCATGTTCTCCCCGTGTTCACATGGTTTTCCTCCGGTTTACCCCACAGTACAAAGACATGCGGTATAGGTGAATTGGATGAACTAAATTGACAATAATGTATGTGTGTGAATAAGTTTGTATGGATGTTTCCAAGTACTGGGTTGCAGCTGGAAGGGCATCCATTGTGTAAAACATATGCTAGATAAGTTGAGAGGGGTCTGTATGCAGACCTGCTGCAGTGCAATCTAAGCTGCATCCAATGCTTTTTAATGCGCTTACCTAACCCCATCCCTAACCCTAACTGTCACAGTGACGTCACTCATTCCATTGAGTGCATTGTGTCATTCAATCAGCGATGCAATCTCAGCTTGCATCATAAAGGCTGCATCCAGATACTATTGGATAAGTTGGCCGTTGATCCCACTGTAGTGACCCCTGATTAATCAGGGACTAAGCCAAAGGAAAATTTACATGCAATTTTTGACCTACACTTACACTTATCATCTTTGTATTTCAGATCCAGGAAAACTACAAGTCCTGTAACTTCTTCAAGGCATGCACTAGGGCAGTGTGTCTTAACCACGTTCCTGGAGAACCACCAGCACTGCATGTTTTGGATGTCACCTTTGTCTGTCACACCCATTTCAGGTCTCTTAGTCTTTGCTAATGAGCTGATGATCTGAATCAGGTGTGTTTGATTAAGGAGACATGGAAAGTGTGCAGAGCTGGTGTTCCTCCAGGAACGTGGTTGAGAAACAGTGCACTAGGGCTTCCCTTGCCTTAATACACCTAAAATATTGGCACTCATAAAAATTGTGTAATATGCTTTAGTGAACTGAATTTATATATTTTATTTAATAATTGTTCTGAACGAGCGAAGCAGTGGCGCAGTAGGTAGTGCTGTCACCTCACAGCAAGAAGGTTGCTGGTTCGATCCTCGGCTCAGTTGGCGTTTCTGTGTGGAGTTTGCATGTTCTCCCTGCGTTCCCGTGGGTTTCCTCCGGGTGCTCCGGTTTCCCCCACAGTCCAAAGACATGCGGTACAGGTGAATTGGGTAGGCTGAATTGTCCGTTGTGTATGAGTGTGTGAGTGAATGTTTGTGGATGTTTCCCAGAGATGGGTTGCAGCTGGAAGGGCATCCGCTGCGTAAAAACTTGCTGGATAAGTTGGTGGTTCATTCCGCGGTGGCGACCCCGGATAAATAAAGGGACTAAGCCGACAAGATAATGAATTGCTCTGAACATGGGTGTTTTAGGGTATATTGAGTGTTTTCTGACCTACGGTATCCTCTGATTGGCTTTTTCGGCAGTTGTGTGATTCTCAATGGCATTTGCTATTAAATAAGCAGTGACAAGTTTGCATTCTGGCACCTATAAATAGATTACCATAAAAGACTGCACTTATTTTTTTTTACTCTTTAACTTTGTTAACATTAAGTGTATAATAAAATACAAACTATGCTGCAAGTTTTACATTCTTTTAGGCTACACATGATACAATTATCTTTTACAAGAAAAAAGCTAACACTTAGGGTGTCTGTTGGTGCTCTAGATCTTCCTGTTTTAAACCGCTGAATGAATATTTTTTTCTGCAGCCATTAGGAATGGGACAATAACCGGTAAGGTTTACTGCAGTTTGGAAACCAACTAAAATCTTCTGTTATACCATTCCTGAGGTATATGTAAGTTGTAAGTTTTTTTTATTTGTGTTTTTATGAATATTCTATTTAGTTTTTTAAGGGCAACATTACCTCCAGCAGAAAAGGAGCATCCATATCAAAAGCTACTGATAAGATTCAGCAAACATCTAAAAAAAAATTGCTTATACACAAACATCCAAGCATGCTATCGAGCTGAACATTGAGTGTCTTATTAATATCTACAGAAAAGAAAGATATCCCAAGATGCCTTTTCAAGTTGTAAAAAAAATCTGTGGTTTTAAAATTAATAAAGACAGCAGAAGTCAATGATTTATTTTATTTATTTAGCCTGACATGTTAACTGCTTCAAAATAAGTTTCTTAGAATAAAATATATTGTGTTAAATGGGGAATTCTTTTTACATTTTTTTTTACCTGAATATTCAAAAATAATATATTTTAGTGCAGTAGTCACAATACCGGGAATCATACCGTCAGAATCTTATACCAGCCCATGCCTAGCAGCCATAGACTGCTTGGCGCGAGCATGCATTTACAATGGTTTAACTGTCAGAGAGATGGTCAAATGTATATTTGAATCATTCATCATTTATTCTTTTCTTTTCGGCTTAGTTCCTTTAATAATCTAGGGTCGCCACAGCGGAATGAACCGCCAACTTATCCAGCACATGTTTTACTCAGCGGATGCCCTTCCAGTTGCAACCCATCACTGGGAAACACCCATAAACATTCAATCACACACATACAATATGGTCAATTTAGCTTACCCGATTCACCTATACCGCATGTCTTTGGACTTGTGGGGGATATCGGAGCACCCTGAGGAAACCTACGCAAACACAGGGAGAACATGCATACTCCACATTGAAATGCCAACTGACCCAGCCGAGGCTCGAGCCAGCAACCTTCTTGCTATAAGGCGATTGTGCTACCATCTATTGTCCATCTATGTTGATCTTGGAACATCATTTTAGTTCCAAAATGTAATCCATACCTAATCCCTACCCCTAAACACAACAATAACTGTAAATTACTACCAAAATTAGATGGCAATAATAGTTGCATAAGAATTACATAGAAGTGCATAAACCTAACCACAAGCCTAAACTTAACAGGATTTGTAAACATATCCCTTAATTCTGATTGGCTGATTGGAATGTTGTTCCAGGATCAGCTTAAATGTTAATCCAGCATCATGTCCTACTAGGTGAAATCAGGTTGGCACCACATCCAAACCCTCTATGTAATTCGCTCCCTGGTTGTCTCTCAATTGACAAGATTCCTTGTCAATGGTGGGGAAAGTATTAAGATGAAATTGATCTGAAAAATTCCATAACTGAAATGATCTGGTTTGCTTATTCAGAAATCACGGTAGGACGTCAGTGGAAAACTCTGAGCCCACACAGGGCTTTGATTTCACTAACAGCAGCCCTTCGCAATCCTGCTTTTATCCCCCAAAAAAGAGAGAATGGAATAGTAATGTAGAGTTGGAATACCATGAATTTCTTCAAAGGGCAAGCATCCAATTTATTAAGATCAAGGTTTTCTCCTTGAAACTTTACCTTTCCAGCCTGTAGAGTTGTCAGCAGTTGTAAAAATATCTCAAAGTGAAGCCCATTTCCTGTGAGTAAACATACCTGGAAAGCATTGCTAGCGAATCCCAGTCCAAGCTGTCGGCAGACCACCATGGCCTCCATTGTTGTCCACCCCTCACCGCAGACAGTCCCCCAAACAAGAGAACCATTGCGCTCCACAAGAACCTCAACACGACCTTCAAAGGGGTTACGACCTCCGCTCAACCGTAGCTGCAGTAATAAACAGCAGAGTTGTCATGTTACATTATGGCAATCAGAATTCAGCAGTCAGTTATTTAAAACAGACCACAGACAGGACCTTACCCTTTGCTGGAAGCCCATAGCAGGAACATTGCACTTAACACCTGCGTCTTCTTCATGACTGCAGCCTTCAGAGTCTTTTTCCATATTGAAGGAGCACTCAGTGACAGACTTCTCGAAGCCAGAACACTGAACTTCATTCATATGTACAGGGCCCATTCCTAAAATATATTTGTTTTCATAAAAATACACCCCTCAAAATAGTCAGAATTGTGTGTTAACTTCCTGCAGCTCAAACATTCTGTTTAATTCACTCACTCTTTATCCAAACCTGTATGAGTTCAATGCTATGAATAAATAATTTAATTACATTTTTGGAAACCTGGCTGACAACTTACTTTGGAAGTCAATGGTTACCATCCTTCTTCAACATACAGTGCATCCGGAAAATATTCATGGCGCTTCACTTTTTCCACATTTTTGTAATGTTGCAGAATGGATTAAAATGGATTCAATTCATTTATTTAATCAAAACTTACACACACAATAGCCCATATTAAAAATGTGAAAAAAGATTTTTTTAAATTGTTGCAAATTTACTACAAATAAAAAATCTAAAAAATCACATGTACATAAGTATTCACAGCCTTGAATTAGAAGACTAGTCAGGATAGAGAGAACAATAAATGCAGCAATGCACAGAGACATCCTGAATGAAAACCTGCTTCAGAGTGCTCTTGACCTCAGACATGGGCAACGATTCATCTTCCAGCACAACAATGACCCAAAGCACACCACCAAAATATCAACAGAGTGGCTTACAACAACTCTGTGAATGTCCTTGATTGGCCAAGCCAGAGCACAGACCTAAATCCTATTGAACATCTCGAGAGAGATCTGAAAATGGCTGTATTGACCTTATTCTCCGCTGACGAGCGGGCGCTGCCATTAGAATCTTTTTGGCACGAGACTTCTTGTCTCATTGACTTCTATTCATTTTTAGACATTAAAAACTGCTCGTTTTGCTGTTGATGTTGCAAACTGATATTTCCTTGTTATATTATTCTACTTGGTCTATATAGTCATGCAAACATTTGTTTGTAGAGCAAGTAGTTTGACCGTTTTTTGCCCTTTATTATTTCTTGTCATTTTTCCCATAGGCGACTGAAACGGAAGTTCTAAGACAATCGCGAAAACAGGCACACTTCCGCATTTTAGAATAAGGTCAATACCGTCATTCCTCATCCAACCTGATAGAGCTTGAAAGGTAATGCAATGAGGAATGGGCAAAAATTCCTGAAGACAGGTGTGCCAAGCTTGTGGCATCATATTCAAAAAGAATTAAAAAAGTATTGAGCAAAGGCTGTGAATACTTATGCACATGTGATCTTTCAGGTTTTTTTTATTTGTAATAAATTTGCAACAATTTCAAAACATCTTTTTTTCATATTGTCATTATGGTGTATTGTGCGTAGAATTTTGTGGAAATAAATTAATTTATTAATTTTGGTATAAAGCTGTAACATAAAAAAATGTGGAAAAAGTGAAGCGCTATGAATACTTTCCGGATGCACTGCAATTTGTTTTGTATTTAGCAAAAGACTTTGGCTAATGCATTTTTGAATGATCAAACAAAATTTTAGATGTTATACAATGTGGTCAGTCCACTGGATGTTCCATCGTGGTCATTTTTGTTATCACATGATCTGTTAAAAAAAGTAATGTGATCTTTTTGATGCACATGCTGAATTTATTCAATATATATATTTCCATAATAGTTTATGCGCATTTCTTATCAGATAAAAAGTGTATCCTTCTCAGTTGTGCGCATAAGTTTTTATGCTCATTTTCAAAATGATCTGCATTTCCATTAAGAATGTGTATTGTGATATTCCAAAATGTGCATAAAAATAGGTGAAGTTGGATACAATTTTTATTTAAAAATCTCCTAAATATGATGATCCCCACGAGGACCACTTTAATATCATGGAAAGTCTCATCTATAGATTTCTCATATCCATTTGACTAAGGAAATTGCAAAATTTCAAATACAAATACAGAGGAAAGAAACTCAAATAGGTTTTTAAAGTGGACAGTGAGTAAATGACAGCATTTTCACTTTTTCCCCTTTAACGGCTTTTAAATTGTCTATATTATACTAAAAAAGAACATAAATGATTAAATTATCCCCTAAAACATATTAAATTTCATGTCAGAACCAAAGAGAAATGTTTTTAGAATAATTCAAATTAATTTTTTCTTCCCACCCTAGGCACCCCCTGAACACCGTTTAAAAGCCATTCATAAGATCCATTTTTCACTACAAAGATATGCTAGACAGTGTCCATTGTGAAGACATTAATGTAAATGACTTTCATTATACCAAGCAATGTGCCAAATTTAGTCTCCATTTCCCTAGAGCACCTAGTGCTATGAATACCTAAAAAGGCCCCCAGTAAAGGAACAGTAGAAAGTGAGGCTGTAGAGGTTGAACTGTCCAGAATTTTCAAGATCAACTATACACACCTTGTCCAAGCTGACCTCCAGAAAGAGCCTCCTTGGCACTTCCGAATCCAAGCTCACGACACACGACAGTAGCTGCTAGCAGATTCCAGTTGTCATCACAGATTGTGCCCCATTCTCCATTCTTCAAGACCTCCACGCGCCCCTCTCCAACAACAGCACCACCTCTGAGACGCACCAGGGGTTGCTGTGAAAAAAGACAAAGATTGAAAGAAAGAGAATGATTCTACTGAGCAGAACAGCTGAAATTCTTTGGAAGTAACTCCACATGGGAAAATCATATTTGAGATGTTTTCCAGCAATTCAGAGCATAACAGCAGATGTGCTTGACAAAACCTCAAGACATAGTTAAAGTTATCATGCTCATTTCAAAATCTGGTTCATTTATTTCACTGCCTATATTGTGTCGGAATTTCATGCATTTAAACTGTAAGTACTCTGCGTACATAGAACCACTGGGACCATTAAGAAAGTGTGTGGCAACTGGCTTACTAATATTGACTTCAAGAGTTCACACTTAGCTGATGATTGATAATAAGCTAGTTTGGTGTGCTGTCCCGGGAGAGAGCCCTGAGCTTATAAGATCCTCGAGCCCTGGGCTCCCTCCCGTTGCAAGGCGAGAGGGGAGTTTGAGCTCAGGTAGATCTCGATGACTCCCCCTCTTGCTTGTTGTAGTGTCAGATATGGATGCTGAAAGGTGTACTCAGAGTTTAGCTATTGTATTTGGATTAATTATTTAGAGTGTTTGTTTTTGAACTGTGGGAGGAAACCGGAGGACCTGGGGAAAACCCACGCGACCACGGGGAGAACGAGCAAACTCCGCACAGAAATGCTGTCTGGTTTGGAAAGGAATTAAACCAGTGGCATTCTTGCTGTGAGGCAACAGCGCTAATCGCTGGCCACCGTGACGCCCGTTAGAAAGGAGGGAAAGTAGGGTTGGGTGGGGAGGTTTCTTCAGGACGAAGATATTGAGATGAGAAAAGTCTGGTTGTTTATAGTGAGTTAAGGATCGTCTGATAGGATAATCGGTCATTAGCTAAAGTTGGAACAGCTGTGAACAATCATAAGCACGTGATCCTCTCGAAATTTGTTTATAAATAAACTTCACATAAATTGTCTTGTCATTTAGGATTTAAAGTGATAGTTCACCCTAACATAAAAAAATTCTGTCATCCCTTATTCACCCTTCACTTGTCATATTTTGAAGAAAGCTGGAAACGTGTACTCATTGACGTCCACAGTATTGTTTTTCATACTATGGAAGTCAATGGTTACAGGTTTTCAGATTACTCAAAATAACCTTTTTTTGTTAGACAGATGTAAGGAACTCATTAAGGTTTATGACCACTAGAGAGGAGTACATGGTGCGTAAATTTTCATTTTTGGGGTGAACTACATGTTTGGAATAAGTACATACATATTTTGCTTTCTAAATGACAAAACTTAAGCATTAATGTAAGCAGTTTAATTGCCTATATCAGGGAGGCCAAACTCTAGGTTTACTTTAGTTCCAACCATGCTTTAACACACTAGGTTTCAAACAAGCCTGAAGGACTCAATTCGTTTGATGGCATGTGTTTAACAAGGGTTAAAGTGCAGAGTTGTGGCCCTCCAGGATATGAGTTTGACACCCCTGACCTATACGCTCTATTGCAGAGGTCATCAAGCTCAATCCTGGAGGGTTGGTGTCCTGCAGATTTTTACATAGCTCCAATCCTAATCAAACACACTTCAACAAGCCAATCAAGTGCTTACTACTTGTACTTGAACCTTCCAGGCAGGTGTGTTAAGGAAAGTTATACACTGCAGGAATTTGGTGACCTCTGCTCTACTGAATCAGCATGATTATTGTATGCTTTCATTGCTTAGTTGGTTTGTTTGTGCGATTGTAGGACATTTTATGCACGTGGAAAGCCCAAGCAAAAAATGTGGTGTTGCTTCCTGATCTCAGTTACTAAAAAAATGTTGCATTTAATGCAAAGATTAGACAGACAGACAGATAGATAGACTCACCGGTCACTTTATTAGGTACACCTTACTAGTACAGGGTTGGACCCCCTTTTGTCCTCAGAACTGCCTAAATCCTTTGTGGCATTCAAGGTACTAGAAATATTTCTCAGAGATTTTGGTCTATATTGACATGATAGCATCACATCGCATGATGCAAATCTCCCGTTCCACCACATCCCAAAAGTGCTCTATTGGATTGAGCTCTGGTGACTGGGGAGGCCATTTGAGTACAATGAACTCACTGTCATGTTCAAAAAACCAGTCTGAGATGATTTGCGCTTTATGACATGGCGCGTTATCCTGCTGAAAGTAGCCATCAGAAGATGGGTACACTGTGGTCATAAAGGGATGGAGATGGTTCGCAACAATACTCAGGTTGGCTGTGGCATTGACATGATGCTCAATTGGTACTAATGGGCCCAAAGAGTGCCAAGAAAATATCCCCCACACCATTATATCACCACCAGCAGCCTGAACCATTGATAAAAGGCAGGATGGAACATCCTCAACAAGGCATTTGTTCCCACAGGACTGCCACTTGCTGGATATTTAGTTTTTTTCAGAACATTCTCTGTAAACCCTAGAGATGGTTAT
Organism: Danio rerio; assembly: GCF_052040795.2. Classification (NCBI taxonomy): domain Eukaryota; kingdom Metazoa; phylum Chordata; class Actinopteri; order Cypriniformes; family Danionidae; genus Danio; species Danio rerio. Next base: position 28,496,172 of record NC_141025.1, on the reverse strand, counting down.
GCATAAAAATCCCAGTAGATCAGCAGGTTCTGAAATACTCAGATCAGCCTGTATGGCATCAACAACCATGCCACGTTCAGAGCCCCTTAAATCACTTTTCTTCTTCATTTTGATGCTCGGTTTGAATTGCAGTAGATCGTCTTGACCATGTCTACATGCCTAATGAACTGAGATGCTGCCATGTGATATTTGGTTAACAAGCAGTTGTAACTAATAAAGTGGCTGGTGAGTATAGACAGACAGACAGACAGACAGACAGACAGATGGTAATGTAATGAACATTTACCATAAAAGATTCAATGTTCTTGGAGGAACACAATATTAATAATTTAAAGTGCAGATCATACAGTACATCATGCTAATGAACCCACTGACCTCACTGAATGGTATGTAACGGGCAAGCTTCCACATGGACTACTTGAATATGTAATTTGGAAAAAGTGATGTAATTTTTGGGTAAAATGTCTGTCATCAAAGTGCTTTGGAGATTTAAAAATATCCTCCTCTCCGCTCTCTACCATTAGTATTCATATAATCACAGTTTGCGGCAACTCAACTTATTGGACTCTGAAACTGCCACTTTCGCTACGAACACTTTTTAAGTACAAGATGATTCGCTTTAAAGTAGCCGCTTAGTTCAGATCAAGATTTACTACCACTATAGCGATAAAGTGTGTTGAGACCTTAATAGTCTTTTCAAAGGTGAGAAGTTCAATGCAAAGCAATGCCTCATGTGGACATGTGGCTTCTCGTATTTTTGGAAGAAATGCATCATCTGGTCTCACCTCCTGTCTGAAGGCTTTCTTGTATCCCGTCATGGGAGTCGGGGCAAATGCTCTGCCAGGGATGCAGCTGACTACCACCGGTGTGCCCTCCTCACATGTGCTGTTGCTGAGCGTGTGGCCCAGCGTACAGCTAGACAAATGAGCTTCCTTTCCAGTACAGTTTATGGTATAATCCCAGTATGATGGCTTTCTCCTGCGGGCAAACATCCTGGAAAATAAAGCAAAAGAGATTTAGAGAACAATCCAATTTGTTAAACTCCACGTGAAGTTACAATTTACAATGTTTATTTTGCTAGCGCACGTCGTTATTCTTTAGGTGAACTATTAATATATGCAAATTAATCCACTGAATTTTTTTTTGGTAAAATTCCAATCAAAGTCTGACCATATACTTCCAATTTGACGGTTTCAGCCATAATATTTTTAACCACAACCCTCTTACTCTTAATGTTTTCTTAAAGGGAATGATGTGTCTAAAATGGAAAAAAAGAGACGCCCCCTACTTAATGTTCAGTTTCATTTTTAATTGCATAAACATACTTAACTACAAGTATCAGCATCTTCCCTTTTACGCTGACTTCATTCATTCATTTTCTTGTCGGCTTAGTCCTTTATTTATTTATTTATTTATTATAATTGGTTTATTGTTAGTTCTCACAGTGCATTAATTCATGTTAACAAGCACTACGTTTACTATGATTTTTTATACTTTAACATAAACTAAGAGACCATTATTTTAAAGTGTTACCAAATAAACTCTTAACTAATAAAACCGTATTGTTCAAATGAGGTAAAGCTACAACACTAAAATGTTACTAATATACAAAACACATGTATAGATCTGATCCAGGATTCAAGCCATAGCATCTGACTAGTAAATGATTCATGACCAGATTAAAGGTCTGATACATATGGAACTGCAAAAAAAAGATGAAGCGCTGCTGAAATGACGTCAAATATTCTTGCAGGAAAAATCATCTCACAAACAGAATACTTAACAAGCTCCCCTGTCAGAAGAATATCATTCATCATTCACGAAAACAGACACAATCCATATTTGTTTTTTATTTTGACTCAGAGGGAGAGAATGTCTCATACTGGACTTGCTCCAAAGTCTGAGATAGAACCCTACTGCACCTACTATTGGGAAAACAAATGTGGATATAAACAAACGGACACAAACACACAGAGACACCAGCAGATTTAAAAGATTCGCCACAAAGCACACACTGAATTCAGAAGCTTGAACATATAACTTGCTGTTTAATTTATATAGTTTGTGGAAACAGCTGTAGTGAGAGTTTCACATTGATGCTTTATCATCTGAGAACATTGTCTGCTTGTTCCAGCCAAGGAAAGACCCATATTATTTACAGGAGCCATTCATGCACGGCCCTCTGAAAGGAAAGTCCAAGTTTCCTTATGAAAGCACAGTTTAAAGCCACAGGGCAGACAGAGGTAGTTGAAAAGAAGCTCATTTTGGCTTAACGCTGAAAAAAAAAAAAACGACAGCCTTTGGTTACGTGTCCCCCCCTTCCCCCAACATCAAGTACAGATTTAAAAAAAAAAAAACAGACAGCGCCTGCACATTTCATAAGGCACAGCATGTGAGGGGAAGCACGTAGCTTAGCCGAACCGCCTGAGATCATACAACCAGCTATAAAGCTTTAATTTCCATTGTGCCTGGTTGATTGCTCATATAATAGATTAATTACTAACTAGGCATTTAGTGCTGATTTCCACATAGTTATAGAAGTGCTCACGAAGATTTATGCAACTCATGAGAGTCATACATTACAAACACAGCATGGAATGTAATAGCTTTGCAGAAAGTAAAACTCTGAGGCTTTGTTCACGTGTAGCTATCCTCTGCAGACTTCTGTATTTATTTTTGACTTTCTAACAGCATACTGCAGAGATTCGTCTGGACGAAAGTCTAATTAGAAACTTTCTTCATGTTTTGATCCAAAATCAGCTTCATCTGTCAAGACTTACTTGAGAGGCAAACAGTGGTTTCACTGACCAACGCTGATGTAAAAGCAGCATGGGTATTTTCATTATTTCCAAGGACATATTTTCTTTCAGGTCTCCTCCCTGCAGCTAATGGATCAAGGTTTTTGTCTTGTAACACAAAAAAATTACTGCCATTGTTAATGAACGTGTCAGGCTGTTTACTCATGTATATAGATTTTAATAAATATAGCAAGTTAGGTATTTTGTGATTTTTAACAATTAATAAAAATGTTTTGTGTAAGCATCAATTGGAACCACTGATAAAAAGGACCCTGGAATATAAACATGCTGCATTATGTCTATAAACCCCCAGGGATTCTTTGGTCCGTAACTAATTACACCAATGCTGCGTCCTTAATTGCATACAGCCCTACTATAAATTATTCAAAAAAATGTTTGTGACAAAAGAACCATGCCTGAATTGGGTGTAGTGATAAAGGAGCTACTTTTTCTGACATTATTTTGAAGTGTGCATTGGACGGACACTTTAACTCTTTTATGAGGCCACGTCAAAGGACTTGTGGAAAGCAGAGAAACACAGAAACTGATGCTGGTAGACCACATAATAATGACAATATGGTGAATGTAGTATGTCAAGATTGCATTAAAAATTTAACATGGGCTGCGTCCGAAATCGCATACTTTCATGCTATGTAGTATGGTAGAAACAGTATGCAAGCTGAGTAGTATGTCTAAATTCATCGAATTTAAAAAACAGTAGACGAGAAGTACCCGGATGACCTACTGCCAATAAGATTTGCACATGCGATGCACGCTACACTATCCCATGATGAACCGCGAGACAATTTATGAATGGGAGGGATGTGACGCCATTGATGAGGTTGATCATGTGATCAAGACAAAATGGTGGATGCAGTGTTGGGGTGACGCATTACAAGTAACACACGGTGCATAGTAATATTACTTTTCTTAGTAACAAGTAAAGCATTACTTTAAAAAGTCATAATTTTTAAGTTACTATTTTAAAAATGTAACTCAAGTTACTTTTTAGATTTATTATATTCTTATAAAAACTGTTTGCTGGCTTAAAATAAGTGTAATCATGTTGAATCACACTCGAGAAAATGAGCTCCCCGCAGAAACAGATGGAAGTATTTTCATTATTTTGAACACATGGAAGAAAAGGGGATAGTCTCAATGGACGGTGACTGTACTAAACTAATATGACAAAAATACAGCAAAGTAGCAAACACGTTGCTTTCAACTTTTATTAATCTGTATATGGGCCATTCTTCAATTACGGGCACTTTTAGCCTTGTAAAGTTGAGTAAAAAAACTTGTTCAAAATTAACGTAACATAGCCTCATAAGTTTAAACAATTTGTCTAGTTTTAAGATCTGTAAGAGGAAAACTTAGATAAGAAGAGAAACATTTTTTTTCCATTGTGAACTGAACAACTCCACAACATCTCAATATAAAGCTTATTTCAAAATGAAATAAGTTTTGGCAGTCAAACATTGTCTAATGTTATTTTTGTATCTTGTTTAACCAATCTTTCCACAAACTATATAATAATTGCACATTTGCCAATGAAATAAATTAGTTGTATTCTGAACCTGTCACACTCTAAAATTTTATATTAATTTGGTTAGGAGCTTATTAGAAAATAAATAAACTGAATTTGTATATTCAATAGAGCATGAACTTATACATTGTAAACTCACTTTTAATTTTTGATGAGAACTTTTTAAATATAAAAAAAAAGTGTGTGGTGATGGAAAGAACAGTGGTGGAAATGACATTTCAACAGTTTATTGTGAAAAATTAAAAATAGCTTCACAGATTAGCTTTGAATTGATACAAGCCTTACATGTGTACAAAACACTCTTATTTACCTTCATTTTGTTTAGTTTTAAAAACATTTTTGAAGGTACAACATGTTTGGAAATGACGTAGAATAAATGTATTTCCTTATCAAGCAATCTTTACTTAGATTTTTCTTCAAGTGTTGTCGATAAAAAAATTAATTCCCTTCATCTTGAACATTTTCTCAGATGGCACTATTCATTTTCATAGAAACCACCTAAATAATCTTTTACACAAACTTTTTAAAGCGACCTTACAGTGTTGTGGTGGAAATGACTCTGATACTGTGCGACAGCTATATTTTATATTAAAAATAATATTAATAATGGTCTCACATTAATAACTATAAAATATTTAAATTGTTTCACTAGTGCTTAATTAAGATACATTAATAGATACCAGATAAATAATATTTTAAAATGTTATTTTCATTGTTGAAGTTTAAAACTCAAACTTCAAACAAAAAATTAAACACTCATTTTTCTCTAGGGCAAACAGTGAGTTATAGCGTTAGTTATCTCCTGGTGCCTTCCTGATGTTTTTTCATATGGTGTAAGTGTAACAGCTGCAAACAACTCTGAAATTGTAATTTGCTGTTGTTTGCTACTAGACTGAGTTTCACTGACAATGCTTTCAGTTGACTTTTTAGCAAGACGCTCCTCATTTAGCCATCTGTGGTACCTTTTTAGGTGCTGGTTGTTGTAGTTCCTCTTGCTGTGACAACAATTCTGAAAAATAACCTGTTTTTGTTCAGTGTCTGTGACTTTGAAGCATGCTGTTAGTCTTTGATTTGAATTCTTCTATTAATGCTTCTGAAGTGGCAGATGCCATCATGCCACACATTTGCTCTCAGTGGAGGAATTTATATTATACATATATATTTCATATCACAGACTCTTGCGATTTAAATCACGACTGCGATTCAATTTTGATTATTCGCACAGCCCTATATCATATCGTACCATATCATATCATATATCATATCATATCATATCATATCATATCATATCATATCATATCATATATTATATTATATTATATTATATTATATTATATTATTCATTTTTGTTGGCTTAGTCCCTTAATTTATCAGGGGTCCCCACAGCAAAATGAACCACCAACTTATCTAGCATATGTTATTACACAGCGGATGCCCCTCCAGGCAGCACTGGGAAACACCCACATACCCTTGCATTCACACACATACACTACGGCCAATCTAGCTTATTCAATTCATCTATACTGCATGTCTTTGGACTGTGAGGGAAACCGGAGCACCCAGAGGAAACCCACTCGAACACGGGGAGAACATGCAAATTCTTCACAGAAATGCCAACTGACCCAACAGGGGTTCAAACCAGCAACCTTCTTACTGTGAGGCGATCGTGCTATCCACTGCACCACCCTACGCCCTATATCATATCATATCATATCATATCATATCAAATCATATCATATCATATCATATCATATCATATCATATCATACCATATCATATCATATATCATATCATATCATATCATAACATATTTTTTTAATTAATGCCATGTTAGCAACAATTACTATTTTCAGGGCAAACACAATTCATTAAAAATATATATAAATACAATAAAACACTCATGGTTAAAGGAAGCATGTGTGTTTGTATTCCTAAAAAGCTTGCTTTTAATTGTTTAAAGCTACAAAACAGGGTGTGGTGTCTTGTTTATGTGTTTGGGATTGGGTCCTGCTAGTGTTTATGCAGAACTTTTATGCAGCTGATCTTGCTTGTGATCCCTGCAGAAATGACATCACCAGTGCAAAAGGACAGCAGCCTTATTTGAAACATTTTGGAAGGAAGCGGATATGTGTGGAGATGAAAAACATACTTTGTTGCACGGTTCTGGAATATGCCATGGACCACAGACAAATTCTGCAGACAGCATAACATTTGTCAGTGTAAACTCCAAATGAAACTAACACCAAACTGCTGAGTGGGAGCAGTTGAATGGAGTAAGATATATATTATCATAAGGGGAGTACTTCCATGTAAAATATTACAATCCTACATTTTTCTAAGGTCACCAAAACAGCTTCTCTGAAGAAAAACATCTGCACAAAAGACATCTCAACTGAAAGCTGCACTCACTTGTACACCCGGGTATTGTATCTTTTCTGTCCCGGAAAGCCAAACATGCCACAGATGACCCTGCTGTTCATCTGAGTCCACTCATCATCACAGATCTGCTTCCACTTTCCTCCATCCTTCACCTCCACGTAGCCTTCTGTCACTGGGATGCGCTTCCGATATGATGCCAGGATAGGGCGGATACGAACATCCTCCACCTGAATGTTCAGACTCTGTGATGCAAAAACAAGACAATTATTGTTGTTGCAAGCTGATTTATAATGGACAAACATTCTTGTGTTAGCAGAAAGAATACAACAGGAGGATAAACTGCATGCCTGAACATAAAATATTAAACACTATACTTTTTTTTTGGAAAAGGCTCATTTTTAAGCCCCCTAGAATTAAGCCAGTTGACTTTAATCATTTTTTTAATTAATTCAGCCAATCTCTGAGTCTGGCAGGAGCACTTTTAGCTTAGCTTAGCATAAATTATTGTATCGGATTAGACCAGTATCATCTCGCTCCAAAATTCTTTTAGAAAATGTTTTATTTAAAATTTTAATTTATTTTTAATCTATTTAAAGCTTTACTCTACTGTAGGTATGTTGTGTACTAAGACTGACAGAAAGCAAAATTAGCTATTTTCTATGTCAATATATGTCTACTAATATAATTTTGCCAGCTGCAGCCTTGATACAGCAAAATACTTCCTTAATTTTAGGCCAGAAGGAGAGTATAGTTTGTATCTGTGTAAAAAATTGCAACTTTTCATTTTCTGTTAGTCTTAGTACACAACATAACTACAAAATATTCAAGTCTTAACAAGGGAACTTATCAAACAGCACATTTTTTTGGAATTAAATGCTAATGGTCTAAATCAAATTAAATAGTTTATGCTAAGCTAAAAGTGGTATGCTAAGGTAAATAGATACAAACATGGTAAGTTTTAGGAGTAGTAAATTAGCCTATTTTCAACATAAGCGGAGTGTTCCTTCAACAAGGAATAGTTTACTCTATTTTACCACAGAAAAGTGGAAAGTTTCAAATTGATCTATGTCAGCATTAGTGTTCATGTTGTAAAACTCTTAACTGGACATCTTACCCACAGCCGCTAAAAGACTAAACCCATTTTACAGTCCTTCACTTCATTATAAACATCCTATCAGCAGGAATTGTTGACCTGTTCTACCGCTGAAAAAACTTCCAGCCGTGTTTGCCCTCAAGTCATCTTCAACTCGCATCTGTGGCGAGACTATAAAAATGCATTTAATGGCTTCTGACGTATATAAAAGATGGACGAAAACGCAAAGAAGAGGTTACTGCTTTCAAGTTCACATCAAATAATCCCAGACACCTCCATAATCAAGCAAAGGTGTGTAGTTGAAATTCTTTCCTTAACGCTATTACAGCATACATGTGGAGAACATCTTACGTAACAGTGAATGCAGTTCATCCTGTTTATTAATTTGTTGCGACCATGATGTTTCGAACTGTAAACAGATTTATGAATGAAGTAGTGAATGAAGCTAAATGAAGGAATGAAGCTAAATCATGCTGGTAGACTCCAAGACTGCATGAAGAGCTTTAGCAGGCGATCTGCATTCCTGTGCTATGAGACCATATGTGTTGAGTTCTGAAAGAGTTCTGTATGAGTTGCTGTGCTCAGCAAATACAGTGGCCTAGCATTCCATTGTCCTCTGTACCTTATGCTGTAGAATAGGGCTGGTACTGGAGAGGAGGGCTGAGAGCTATTGTCTGACCTTTACCTTGACTTCATTCTGTATATCTGAGATATGTTAATATGCTAAACGGAGTACTATTTAAAGGTTTAGGATCAGTAATATTTGTTAAAAAAAGAAGAAGTTCATATTTTTTCAACATTTATGCATTAAAGTTGATGCCCCTGCTGGACTTACTCTGCCAACCCTGATCTGAGCTGGGATCGAACCAGTGACTCTCCGCATGGGAGTTGGTTGCTCTAACAAGGAGGCTAAAGATCATGGCCTCTAGCGTCTGTCGTTAGAGCACCTTTTGAGGTTCAGAGGAGTGAGGTTTACCTGCACAGGACTGTACTACCTGGCCTCTGTTACACTCACCACACTAAACCTCACTCTCATCTGGTCACAGAACTAATGTAACCCCGCCAGTCTTACACTACCCTACCCATTTCGAATAGGGATGCACCGATCCCGATACGATACTTATATACTGCATATTTTTACTGGATCGGGTATCGGCCAGCTGGTACCGATCCAAATCCGATCTTGCGCATGCTCTATATTCTGTGTAATTTATAAGCCACTATTATAAGGCACTAGAAAGTTGTTATGTAGGCTACTATATTCCAAATGTCCTGAAGCCATTCTATAGTTTAATATGAAGTACAGATAAATATTCACGTGGTTAATTTCATGTTCACTTCAGCGCTTCCCGCTGCTGCGCCTGTCAATCATTCGCCATTCGTTCACAATTTAAACTGCGCATCGCGTTCATGACAACTCAAAATTCTTTCTCCAAGACTATTTGTTCCTGTAAATATAAGTAATCAGTGGAGAAATGCAATTAGTTTTGCATTAAATGGCTTCATTTTGACCTGCAACATGGAGATCATAGCTGTTTCTAAATCATGTTCACCCCTACCTGAAACCTTACATGAGAAAAGGCACATTGGACATATCCTCAATGCACTGATTTCTCCCCTTTGTGCTGCTGTTTTAGAAGTGTCCGTATACAGGAGGGCTGCGCGCTATGTCTCAGTAATGCAAGCGATTCATGCACCGCTCTGTAAGATTATTCTTACAATAAGTTTATGTTATCTCATCTTTCCGACTGAGTTTATTTTTCCAAGGGTAATACTTTAAGTGCTGCGAATAGTTTGTAAAGCCTGGCTCATTGTGGTCAAAGTAGTTGATTGATGGCTGATGACCCGGAAAATGATTTAGCCTAATGTAGGCTACTCAGAAACTATGAACATTTCACTGTCATTATATCATCACCTTAGAATTATAAGGTTTTATCTGACATTTTTCTTAAAATTAAGTTACTGACATATTCCTATTAAATTACAACTTATTTACATTTTGGGATGCTTTTTAAAAAGTTGTTTACATTTTAAGACTTTTTATTTAAAAAACAAACGCTATATAGAAGGCACAAGCTCATTATCTCAAAATCCTTCAGAACGCAGATAAAACCTTAGAATTCAAAGGTGATGATATATATATATATATATATATATATATATATATATATATATATATATATATATATATACATGCCCGTAGCCAGGGGGGGTTCGGGTGGTTCCCCACGGCCAAAAGGTCAAGAATTTAATTTATTATATAATTAATATAATATATTTATATTCAATATATATTGTAATAAAGTGTAATTTTAAATAACTCTGGCCAGTAATTTGAATCCCATGGAGCTTCAAAGCCACAATAATGTAACGCGAGTCACGAGACATAACCCACTGAGTGGTCACATTTGAATCTTTGATGCGACATCCATAGTGAGCTGTTGGTCGAAAAGAGCAAGGAGGCAGAAAAGGCAGGCAGCGGCGTCATTATTGCAAAATATTGAACATATGTTCATAAAGACTGCCAAACAGGTAAGGGACTTACTTCCTAACAGATGAAAATCTGCCCCTAGGTTCCTGGCTAACTGGCCGCATTAGCCTGGACGTCCTGTATATTTATTGACTTGTCCAGTACATAATCTCTCTTTCCCCATTTCTGACATTTTTTAAATAATTGCCCGATGAAGGCTTTAATGGCAAGCGGAGCCCTCAGCCGTTAGAAGTCACTTGCAGCAAAAGGCGCTAATCCCGTCATGTCTGTGTTTTTGAGGCTGTTTGCTCACTTATTCTGATCGGATATAAACCTGATCGCTCAAACCACTTCAGAAGGTGATTTGGGATGCATTCTAGATAAAGCTGGATAGGTATTATCATTTTTTGGACAAAATTAATATGAACTAAATAAATTATGACCTGGAGAAAATCTGACCTGCGCCTGAAACACCTGTAGGTGCGCATTTACAGCCAAAATTCTATTAAAACTATAAGCATAAAACTGTTATAACTATAAGCATAACTATAAGCATAAAACTGTTATAACTATAAGCATAACTATAAGCATAAAACTGTTCTAACTTTTCAGACCTGTAGCCAGGGAGGTTCGGGTGGTTTGGAAGAACCACCCCTCACTGACAAAGGTCCAGAATTTGTCCCAAATGAGCTCATTTGTCCTATTTTCATACTATTTTGACTGCTATGCCACCATAAATAATGAAAATAATCCATCGAAAAAAGGCTTTATTTTTTTAACCAAAGAGGCTAGAAAAAAATCGGAAGAATTATTTATTATTGCATTATTATTATTATTATTATTATTATTATTATGTTTTTATTATTATTTTTTATTGAAATGGCCAAACTGTGACTGAGGACAGTTGAATGTGCTGGCCAGTTTGTTTTTTGTCTAAATAATGATTTTTTTTTTTTACTTTAAAACTTTAACTGATTGCTATATTTTCCTAATGACATATGATGTAATAAATTTGTATTTTAAAAATAAATCTTGTTTGCATTTTTTTTAACTGCAATTTTTAGCAAATATTTTAGTACATCAAAAAGTGTGGTTATGATGACATCTGACTAGCTAATCCAGCTAAAAAGTCACTAAAATGCAGTATTTAAATCTCATAGTTAAATAGAAACTGAGGCGTATAACTGCAAAAAGGTCCACTTTTTGAGAAAAAAAGAACCACCACTTACACCAGGCTGGCTACGGGCTACGGGCCATATGCAGGCACGTGCATACATAGACCTCAACCTGTGCAGTGCACATGCCCTTTTTAGTCTTGGATAGAAAGTGCCCCTCCAAAATGATTAAAAGTGGCCCTGCGACGCGGCACACCCTCGGTCCCGCCCTTCAGTAGGCGCGCGACAACACCGCTCTTGAGTAAGCGCGCAACAACACAGCTGATCAGAACGCGCGCGACAACACAGCTGATCAGAACGCGCGCGATAACACCGCTCTTCAGTACGCGCGCGCAACAACAAACATCCACCCCCCCCCAAGAGTGCGCATGACGTGTCTGAAGACACTCGTTATCACATCTTTGCAGGTATTGTGCAAATGCATAAAGACTGCCGGAACACTTGGGATGTTTAAATATCACGTTAAACAAATATAGTGATATGCGATCCAGCGGCACATCCTTGATAAACAGTCCGGCAGAAACTTATTTCAGAAACTGTTTCAATCAGATCAATGTCATCTGACGGGGAAAAAAGACAATTTTTTATTTTTTTTTTATGCCAACTTTAAATTGTCTTCAGTAAAACAGTTATAAAGTTGAAATTAGATGTCCATTTGTCATTCTATTCAACAAAGAGTCTTGAAAAAAATCATATCATGGTTTCCACAACACTGCACAACTTTTTTTTACACTGATAATGATTACGAAATGTATCTTGAGCAGCAGATTGGCAAATCAAAAGGATTTCTGAAAAAGCATGAGCTACTAAAGACTGGACTACTGACTGTTCTATCAAAAGTTACCTTATAAAAACAGTCATTTTAAGTTGAAAAAATATATTAAATTACAGTTTGTATTTTATTTTTTGCTTAAATACTCTAAATGCAGCTTTTAGACAACCTAGACTTTAACAGACATCAAAAAAGACATTGTAATCGCCAGACAAACAAACACACAAAAAACTAAAAAGCTAATAACATAATTTTTCCTCAGATGTGTAACCATTGGGACACTTTTCCCTTTAACTTCTCTGGACTTCATAAAGTAAAAGAAAGGGATGAGAATGTGGTTTGGAATAATCATGTGGCAAACTTAAAAGGTATCCTTACATTACCACACTGGAAATGCAAGCAGTGCAATTTTGTGGGTTTATTCCAGCATGGATACACTTTAGAGAGAGTTACAGGATGATAAATGTGCATCCATATGATCTATAAGAGCTTTTTTGTCTATTTTGGAAAAAAAATAGGTAAAACTAAACAGAAATATGAACAAAAAATTCACTTAAACACGCATAATATTAATTTCAGTAATTCTTTTTTTTGTGAATACTGTTTCTCTCCTTTTTAGCAAAAAAAGTTGTTATAGCTGCAGGTTAAACAGATTTAATAAAGAACTGAGTGCTTCCAAAAACCAAATTGGACACTGTGGACAGCCATCAGACATCGAAAAATAGAAGCGGTTTCAATGACATGGCACAAAATCAAGTCTTGTCTTTTTTTTTACGTTTTTGTTGTCTGAGCTACTGCAAGATGCAACACAGCATAAAAACATCTAAAATAATAGCTACAGGAAAACACCAAGCATAAGCAAGCAAAAAATGTATATACATTTTACTAAACTAATTAAAATGAATTCATTGATAAAAATTTTTTTTAAATATATAACAAAAACTTTTTTGTATGTAATAAAAAGTGTTTTATTCTAATATAAAGGGGATTTTCCATATCTCATAACAGCTTCACAGGGTTTCAATTAAACTTTTTTTCCTACACAGGCGCAGTGTGCAAGACTTCAAAACAGGTTTTTAGAAAAAAAAAAAAAACATGAGGTGTGATTTATTAGCACTACAGAGGAAGAAAAAGATTTCCTAAATGTGTGCCTGGGTTCCATGGTAACTGAAAGAGGAGGGGATTCTGCAGCTAGGAAAGAAAAATATAGCAGCTGGGATATCGATTTGTGAGGGGTTGTCCTTCTGTGGATGTAAGTAAGCGTCTCGGGAGACTAGTCTGTCTTACAAAAGGAAAAAAAGTGAACCCTCCTACTGCTCGAACAGGAGAAGGAGTCAGAGGCACAAGCGGTGAACTGACAGGCATTCTTCTACTGGCCGGTAGACAGACTATGAAAAGGAAAATGTCACACAACCCACATTGTTTTTCTCTTACAAAAC